>NW_024087974.1:0-39047 GCF_009730915.1 Dioscorea cayenensis subsp. rotundata
GGACCTTGTAGAGGGTTAGGGATTATTCATCGGGAATTAGGGTTGGATCTACCGTTAGGAATCAGATACACCTTTTGGAATCCCTAGAGTGCTTTGCGGTCATAAGTGGTGTGAGGTGTTGAGATTGAGTGATTTCTCCACCAAGACCTCGTAGGGGACTAATATCGGTGATCTGGAGGTCAGATCCGATTATACTTAGATTTCCATGACTTACCTTACTCATCATAGAAACACTTTGCATATCCCATACCTAATTCCTGAATCCTAGGGGGGGCGCATTGCTCGAATATCCCACTTTTACTTATTGAGATATCCTTCTATTTTACCCTTGCATATTCATCTCCGGTATTCATTTCTTCACATATTAGATCACCATACTGTCCCACTTATCATTAGCTAGATAGCATAGAAGCAATTAGTATTGGTAACCCTATTCCCTATGGATGTGATCCGAGATCCACAAGTGCACGGAGTCGTCAATTAATACCTCTCGTGCGACCACGAGAGGGTCGTATTCCCTGGGCCCAAGGATCTACCCTTACTTCCTCTTTGCGTATTGTCTAACTGAAAGATCCGAAGGGTTTCTCTAATCTATTAATTAAAATGAAAGAACTATAAGTGGAGTCTAAAATAAGGCAAGGGTATAAAATCCAGGGAAAGAGATGGTCACTGATGCGGCTCTCCTAGGGGCTACTAAAGTGTAACGGATGCTAAGAATGTCATGCAACTGTGGGTTTCGACCTAGAGATTTCCTAAATTAGATCAACCCGATGGTCACGGCAATTGACCCCTAATCCGGTATAAGTATTGATACAGAATTTCATTCGATCAAATCCTCATACGATTGCATTAACAAAAGCGGAAATCCCTAATTAGAGCAGAACACAACTTGTTCTAGCCCTAATGTTGGAGGGGTACAAAATACCCAATGGTCACGGCGTATTCGTACATGAATCGCTTCCAAACTTGGTGTGTCTAGTACAAGGGCGATGGTCACGCTACCAAGTACAACCTAGGAGTTGGTTTACAGAGTTCTCATGTAAGCAACACATCAAATGCACCAAGAATGAATCACAAACACACAACAATTGCAATAGACAAAATTAGATCATCGAAATACACAAGTTCACCCCAAGATTCACTGGCATCAGGTGACCTTGAGGTCTACTCGTCCATGCAAACAAATACAAACAATAGGTCAATGAAAACAACTAAAAATGGCATAAGAAAACTCCCTCAAACAATAGAAGTGAGATTACAAGCCAAGTGAGGTGGAAGGCTTCCACGGACGCCGCGATCATGGTGGCTTCCCTTGTCGTCTACAAGCTCCCAAAGAAGAGATCGATGAAGATCTAGCCAAACCAAGCTTCTTCCTTTGATTCCCCTTCTTCAAAACGTGTGATCTTGCCTCCTCTGAACTGGTGGAAGTCGGCTCCAAGAACTCCCCCAAAAGCTTTCTCCAAAAACCTTCTTCTTTTGCCCTAAAATTTCAGTCCAAAATATATCCCGTCAGGTTCATACGGGCTCCATGCAGGCGCATGGAGCCTGTGAAGCTCACTGCCATTTCGCCCAGAAAATATGTTGGTACTACAGTAATCAGCTACATTGTTTCTGCTACAGTAATTTTCCCATGGTAGCCGAGGGTTGTGAAATTCCAGCGAACCTCATGGGCACCCATGCGGGCGCATGGAGCCCGTGAAGCTCATTGCTGTTTCGCCCAGAAAAGGTGTTGGTGCTACACTCAGGTACAGTGCTGGAACCTCAAAAATGCCGTTTTTGGTGTCGAATTCATCCAATTTGCAATTTTGAGCTTCATTCGGCTCATTTAAGATCTGCAACACTGAAATAACCAATTTATACTTAAACGGCCATCAATTCATTAAAATATACACAAATAATACAAGATTAATACATATAAAATACATACATTTAGGCGTTTATCAAACATCCCCACACCTAAGCTTTTGCTTGTCCCGAAGCAAAAACACATGAAAGAATAGGGGCAAGAAGATAAACGGCTAAATGTACGACCTTAAGCTCAAATAGTGAAGAACCCCATAGGCACCGATGAAGTGAAATCAAGAAAATGAGTTGTACAATAACCCACTTAGTAGAGATAGTCAAGATTCATCTAGAGTGCTTTCCTCGTGAGTGTGTGTATACTTCATCCCTTGCTTTCCCTATTCACGCCACATTCAATACTTTAATATCTAGGTGAATGCATGATTGAGTCCAGGAGAATAAATACTTCTTTCTTTCTTTATTATCATTATTATTTTTTATTATTATTAATTTTTTTATTATTTTTCTTTCCTTTTTTTTTTTGAGTCCGCCTAACGTAGATTGCACAAAATATATTATAATCTTTCAAAGGGATGCAGATGCTGATTAGGCACAAGAGCCACCCAACTTACTCGATTACAATCTACATAGACGCATTCATGCTAAATTAGCAGAGGAATACTGACATAGACTCATCTTTTTTTTCATTTTTCCATTTTTTTGTATATACATGTCTCCAGAGCACCTTCATGCAAAACTTCACTTAGGGATAAAGAAAAATGAACAAAAGAACAACAAGCTCTTAAAAGACCATTAAGGGAAAAATTTACCACTCTAACACTTTAAATCAAAGCAGTGGGTTAGCTGGGGCAAACCAGGTAGAACTTCTGTGTCAAAGTTGTGAAGAAAGCACTAGAGAGAAAACATGACTTCCTTAAAGCACAAATAAAACTACAACTCATTACTATCATTCATTCAAGCCAGAAGGTTCTTAACAATAAATCATAGCTATCACCAGTAAAGTAAGCATGCAAATAACCCATCCCAACACCTAGAATCGTACATTGCCCTCTGATAAGATCCCCTTCCGTATATCCCGCAAGTGCATGGGTTTGTTGAAATAATAATCCCGGATGAGCGGGTATCGAATCCACAGGGAATAGGGAATAAAAACACTTAATCTGCTTCTTAGCTATGTGAAAGATCAGTAGTGATAAATGTGACAATGATTCAATTCTCAAAAGTAAAAACAACAAGTAAGATAGTATGAGTAAAGAGAGAGGTAAGCCAATCGATAAAGATGGGGTACTCGGATAATGCTCCGCCTAAGACAATCGTTTAAAGTTTAAGAACCCTTTATTATGCTTCCTAATCAATGCAATGCTGAGTCGTGGAAATCCTTAAATACATAGTCCCAAATCTAAGGTCAACTATTCCTAACTCTATACATGTCTCGGAGGAGAGATTAAATAACCTCCCAACCTCGCACTCCAATACAGTTGCAATGAGCTCTAGGGATTCCAAGTGATAAATCTCGTCCTAGTTATAGACCTAACCCTTTGGTCCAGGTGGAAGTTCCCTAACCACAATTAAGACCAAGATACTAAGATCACCTCAACGCTTCACTCCGTTGCACGCGCAACTAAGCCCCAGTGGAGGGTCATCTCTTAGACCATTCACTCTATTATGGCCACAAAGAACTCGATGAATGGAGGTAGACTCTATCACGTTGGAGGGGAAAGGGGACGCTCCTGTACCTCTCGACTCACCCTCTCAATCCTCTCCAACCTAGCTTTGTCTAACGCTCGTGGTGTGTCACTCACTCACAAGGTTACCAACAAGATCTCTCAACCCTAGTGTCACTCTAGGGGAAATGTTCATACAATCAAGCATTCAAGGTTGGAACTCACAATAAACAACAATTAATTGAAAGCATAATAAAGAGATTCAATGAAACAAATACATCCTAGGGTTCACAAATACCCAAGTACCCACTAGGGGTTTAGCTCTCCATGGAGCTAAGTACAATCAAAGAAATAGAATGTAAAAACAATGAATCCATAGAGAAACCCCTCGATAGTCATGTCGATGGTCTTGTGGAAAGTCCTCTACTCGTCGTCCAAGGATTCCCTTGTCCGGTATAGGATACGCCTCAACGGAAGCTCCCCTACCAACCTTCTTCCAAAGGAATGACGATGTCGGAGCCATAAAACCTCTGCAAAACCCTAGCCAATACCTCTTAAAACCCTCTCTCAAGTTGGGGAAAAGATGGAGAAAAGAATACTGAAATCGGGGCTGAGTCAGCTTTAAATAGGGCTGGAATCGTGCGACCACACGGGCCTGTGGTTTTTTCACAAGCCCATGTGGAATTTACACACGTCCGTGTATAATTTCCAAACACTCGTGTGGATTCTCTGAATTCCTGTTTTCTCGGGCGACTATGAACAGTGCTACTACAATACTTTGCTGCACTGTTCCGCTATAGTACCTGGCCTAAAATACTTCCCGAGTCCATACTTTCATAGAGGTGACGCAAACGGCCACACGTTCACGTCGTGGATCGCTTTGCTTCTTTAATGACGGACAAGTTGGTGCAGATCTTATTCTATGTGCATAAGTCAGAATGCTTGAGTGTGACTGCCCTTGTGCCCCTCCAAATGGTTGTGCTAACTCAAATACGAGGAGGTTGGCACACACTCGAGCATCTCGCACCCGACCTATGTCTTTGCGTTTGAACTTTAGCAAGATTTCCTCCAAAATCGGTGCATTATGATTCACATTGGCTTCTTTACTTTATACTCGGCCTCACAACCCTACCTGCACGAAAGTAACATAAAAACACACATGTTAATGTAAAAACCCGAGAAAAGTAATGCTCAACATAAGGAAAGAATGCTTCGCATTCATATCACACAAGCACTTATCAAACTCCTCACACTTAAGCTTTTGCTTGTCCTCAAGAAAAAATTAACCATTCTATGAATAGATGAAGGAAATATTTGAAGTGCTTGGCCTTAGGTTCACCAAAGTGTACAGAAAGAGCATTCTACAAGTAACGGAAATTTCAACATTAAATACAAAAAATCAAAGCTCTAGCTAAAAAAACCTGAATAACAAAAATGGACAACAAACCCGAAATCGTGTACGTGTGTGAACTCACTCAAAAGAACCCAAGGTATACTCCTTAAAGTTTTAAGTACAAGGGACTTATTTATCTACAAAAGTGACAACAATTTCAATGATGGTAGTAGCTTCACAAATCCTCTAAGGTAGCCCTTTCCAAAGCGGCCGCTAAGGTAGCTTTCACACTTTTCGAGGTGGTAGCTCTTTCTACCGTAATGGCTTTCACTCATCCCTATGAGATAGCTCTTTCTCTCATTAGGACATAGCTAGTATCCCGACTTATGAGAGTAGCTTCATACTTCATAGGTGGTAGCTATTTCCACCCAACAAGCACAAATAAACAATAAAACTATTTTGTTCATTCTTTTCATTTTCCATTTTTTTTAAGAATTTAACACAAGAAACGACTATAACTAGTCCCTTTAACATCGAACATGAGTTTCCAATGGAGTTTAAAGAGTGAGTAGTGCACTGAGTGTAAATCGGGTAAAAATTCCTAGAAATTCAAACAAGAACTAGAGCATGAAAACATTCAATGTTAAAATTTCTCCTAAACTCAAGAATACAATCATTGTAACTAAGGTTAACCGACATTGGCTTTGTGAGCATGTATATCAATCAAGAACAATAAAAAGGATGTGTGCACTATGAAACTCGCCCCCACACTTAAGTTGTACATTGTCCTCAATGTACATATTCAAGCTCACTCAAAATATATATTAATAAAGAATATATGTGGGAGAAGCAATCAAAACAATACTCCCCTGACTCCTAGTGTCACGTTTGATGGAGCTAAGTCCTTGGCAGTAATGTTCCGATGGGTCGTGAAGCTCACACGGCCAAGTGCCAAAGCACTTTGGCCGTGCCCATGACAAAGTCTCAATTACCAAGATGATAAGACCATCTGCACGCACACACAAGGGGGTTAAATGAAGCACAAGAAAAACAAAAATAACTCGAGTATATAAAAGATAAAGAAAATGGGCAATAAGATCTGTATACTGAGATGACTGTATCGCGCGGAGCTCCGCTATCTTGGTACGAATCTCTCTCACATCGCTCTCAAGCATCTCAATACGATCATAAGCTCAAGGCCCCTGTGCTGCACGGGATCTGGGAACCTATTCAAAATCCTCCACTGTATCCCCTCCGCTCCCAGCAGTCTCTGGGGTAGCTGAAGCAATAATATAGACCCCTAGCGCACATCTTCTTACCAACCCTATCATCCTAATCTTCTCAAACGTAAGAGGTGTAGGCACAACTGTCCTCTCAACACCACGTAAAGCATCTACCAAACCCATCCCCAAGATGAGTCTGGTAATGTAAGGGCCAGCAAATAATAATCCCACTCTCGCAAATTGACCCTGGTACCTCAGAACATCCGCCACTATGCACCCCAAGTGAATCGGCACATTGCGGACCATGGAGTATAAAAAGAATAAGTCCTGCCTGGTCAGAGCAGCTGTGTTATTTCGTCGACCTGACACAGACCTGCTTAGGACCACGTGCAAATACCTGTAGCTCAACCGGGATAGGCTGGTGGCCTTCGAAATTCCCTGTTCAATCTGCCCCTGTCCACATAGGACCCTATACGCATATTCTGGAGTCACTGATACTGGAAAATCCACAAGTAAACGCCATAGTCCTCTGTACTGGTATATGCGACATCGTACAGGCCCATCCAAATCAAAAACTCAGTGACACTCATGGAAAATGGATGTCCAAATGCTCGAAACTATATAGCATCCATAGTGTCAATTCTCACATACCTCAACTCAAAAGATGCTAAAAACTCGAGCGTCAATGCACGGTAAGCCGGCTCACGAATCGTCAGTAACCTCCTCCAGGATCCTACTTATAACATATCATCGATCTCATCAGCTAGCTTGTCACCCCACTGAATATCTTTCAACGCTTGCAAATCTACAAAACAAGTCTGACCAAAACCAAGTGTCGAAAGTCTCTCAAATCGAGCTTGATGCTCGGGATTTGAAAATACCATGTGTATTGGCTCGGGTGGGTTGACTCTGAGACGCTTTACTTCGTTCTTCTTCACGCGAGGTGCCATACCTGTAGTACAAAAAAAGGAAAATGATCAAATAAGCTCAAAACCAGTATACTGCAGAATTCCACACGGGCTTGTGGAAATTACCCACGGCCGTGTGGGTCTGCAGGGCGTGAAAAACCCGCACGGGTGCACAACAATTCTCAACAATTTAACTTAAAACAACGTCTATACGTTTTATAAACATGGACCATGCATTGTAAAAATGAAAATTCGCACTTACAGATATTTGATCTGTGAAAAACAAGAGTTGGCGAAGAAAAGAGGATAAAAAGGTTACCGATGAAATAAATGCGGAAACTCTGAAAATCGGCATGATATGCAAAGAAAAATCCTCCAAAACAACGATGAGAAGTCGGCAATATGATCAGAAACAGTTTTCAGGTGGTTGAAGATGAAAAGGAAGAGAGCATGCAAGGATTTTTATAGGAAGACTCGCGCCTCTTGGAATTCTGTTCATCCACACGGGTGTGCGGAAATTACCCACGCCCGTGTGCCTCATTTCGAGAGAGCCACAGGGGCGTAGACACGCCCTTGTGCGCTCTCAGGAAAACACCTCATTGTCTCTGAACACTCTCCCACGGGCGTGAGGAAAATACCAACGCCCGTGCGCCCTTCCCACAAGGGCAGCCGCACGCCCCTATGGTTTCTCTGGACATCAGAGAAAAAATGCTAAGTGTTCCACACGCCCGTGCGGGAATTCCACATGGGCGTGGACATTCACATGCACAACTCACAAGGGCACCCACACGCCCCTGTGTCTTCTCGAGATAAAAAGGACTCCTCTACAGAGTTTCACACGCCTCTGTGTGCTCTCGGGATAATCGGACAAACTCTGCAGGAATTCACACGCCCGTGAGGAAATTACCAACTGCCATGCGATATTCGCATGGTCATTCATAGGGGCAGCCGCACGCCCCTGTGCCTTCTCTGGATGAGCTCACAATACAAATCCACGGGCGTGTGGAAATTCCACACGCCCGTGCGTCTTCACTGGATGCCTTAGGAAAACCTGCAGGCTCTGCAAAAAGTTTCTGAACATGTTTACACACTCAGAGCCTGCCCTAATATGCGAGTTTTACCAGCGAAAAACATGGAATAAAGCTCAAACGACATAACTTCACCAATTCCACATGAAAACACACGATGAATATTCAAAGTTCACAAGAAAATCTCAGCACAAGCATCCAAAAATTAAGACACCAACACTTAACAATTTATTCATGCAAACAAACTAAACTAGAAGATAAGAAAATCGTAAACACTTGGGTTGCCTCCCAAGAAGCGCTTGTTTAATGTCACTAACCTTGACGTACCTTGTCTTACCTCACGGAGGTTCATGAATGAAAGTTGCCCTCTTACCCATGACTTGAAAGCGTGATGTGCAAAATCTCTTGAGGGTAGAAGGTGAATTATCGGGCTTCAGACCACCTAACAATGATTCGTCCAACTTCTTCGGTTCACGTACGTCTCCAACAGACTTAGACTGTTTCTGGTGGTGTCTCCTAGCCCTCTTCATTTTCTGGAGCACCTTCTTCAAGATCCCCGGTACTTTTTCTGTCGAGCCAAGCATCATTACTTCTTCAAAATCCTCCTCTTGGTCGAATAAACCCTCGTATGGGTCCGGATTGAAAATTTCCTGCATGTATTCATCAACAATCTCATCAGTAGTGTCTACAAAGTATAAAGTATCATCCAAATCAAGAGAATGCCGCATGGCTTCAGCAAGGCGGTATGTGAGCTTGTCATTTCCAACCCTCAAAGTTAGCTCTCCGCCGTCCATGTCAATTAATGCCTTGGAAGTCCGCAAGAATGGTCTCCCAAGTATCAAAGGTACATCTGCATCCTCATCAACGTCTAGCACTACAAAGTCAACCGGAAAAATGTACTTGTCGACCTTGACAAGCACATCTTCAATGATGCCTCTCGGATGTCGTACTGTTCGGTCCGCTAGTTGCAAAGTCATCCGAGTAGGCCTAGGCTCACCCAAGCCTAGCTTTTAAAAGAAGGTGTATGGCATAATGTTGATATTGGCCCCTGAGTCCGCCAATGCCATTTCCTCACCTAGATTGCCAATATTACACGGAATGATGAAGCTTCCCGGGTCTTTCTTCTTGTTGGGTATGTTCTTTTGCAATACCGCTGAGCATGAAGCATCTAAAATCATTGAAGCAGTTTCCTCCAATTTCCTCTTGTTAGTCAACAAGTCTTTCAAGACCTTCGCATACTTAGGCATTTGGGCCAATGCCTCAACAGAAGGAATATTGATGTGGAGTTGCTTGAACAAACTCAGGAACTTCTTGTATTGTTCATACCCTTGGTCATTTTTCAATCTAGAGGGATAAGGGATGGTTGGCTTAAAAGGTGGGGGTGCCATCTCTTTCTCTTTGCTTGTTCTCTCTTCCACCTCTAAAACCTCGGGTGCGTGTTCTTTTAACTTCTCACTCGGAAGCCTACCTTCAACCTCATGACCACTTCTCAAAATGATCGCCTTCACGTGCTCTCTAGGGTTGGTCTCTGTATTGCTCGGCAAGATTCCATGTGGCCTTTCACAGAGAGGCTTCGCAATTTGCCCCACTTGATTTTCAAGGTTATGCAAAGAGGCGGTGTGGTTGCGAAGTGTAGCCTCGACTGATTCAAACCTTGTATTTGCAGATTGCACAAATCTAGTCAAGTGCTTCTCTAAGTCATTCATTCGGGTTTCCAAACCTGAGACTCTGTTTTCCACCTGAGGGCTTGTTGTTGTTGTTAGAAACCCGGTGGCCCCATGGCCTTTTGTGGACCCTGATTACTCCATGAGAAATTGGGATGATTCTTCCAACCAGAATTGTAGGTATTGCTATATGGGTTTCCTTGATGTCTCATGCCATTACCTACAAAATCATTGTTCTCCACCGAAGAAACATCACCGATAAAGATTGGGCAATCGGAGGGAGCATGTCCTCCACCACACCCGGTGCAATTAGTCACGCCCGTCACTTTATTTGAAGTTAGAAGATCTAACTTCTTACTCAAATTTTCCACTTGAGCCGCCAATGAAGTTACATCATCTATTTCATGGAGACCGGCCACCTTTTTCTTCAACCTAGCATTCCATTGGTAGCTTTTTAGCAACATTTTCTCAATTAATTGACGGGCCTCATCGGCGGTCTTGCTACCTAAAGTACCTCCTGCTGCCGCATCCAAGAGTTGCCTTGTACTAGGATTCAAACTGTTGTAAAAGGTCTGAACAATCATCCACTCCGGAAATCTGTGTTGCGGGTATTTCCTCAGGAGTTCCTTGAACCTTTCCCATGTCTCGAATAGAGACTCCAATTCCAACTTAACAAAGGATGAGATCTCATTCCTAAGCTTTGCTGATTTTCTGGGAGGGAAATAACGGGCAAGAAAAGCTTCTACCATCCCCTCCCATGTGGTAATTGATGCTCTAGGTAATGAGTGTAGCCACTACTTCGCTCTCTCCTTTAGGGAAAATGGGCAGGCTCTCAACTTGATGGCATCATCCGTCACTCTGTTTATCTTCAGGATATCACATACCTCGAGAAAACTCTCTATATGACTATTTGGATCCTCATCGGCCAAACCGTTGAACTGTGCGGATTACTGCAACATGTGGATGAATGCCGGCTTCAGCTCAAAGTTCCGAGTTGTGATCGGGGGATGGACAATGCTCGATTGTGTCCCCAACACTGATGGTCTGGCATAATCAGATAATGTCCGCTATTGCTCGTTCTGTTCTGCCATGTTTTCAGATCCTTCCACTTACAAATCAGCTAAATTAGATTATTCTTGCAGAGGCTCTTTCCCTTTCTTCTAAGTGTACGATCAAGCTTAGGATCTCCTTCAATCAATATTGAGGGATTCCCTCGGGTCATAACCTGGAGCTGCACCCAAAAAGAAAGAAAAAGAAATCAGAACGATGATAGAATAAGAAGATATGAAATAGAATGTATGGTGAAATAGCTAAGAAAACAAAGTGCAAAGTATCTCTAAATGCCTATTCCCTGGCAACGGCACCAGAAAACTTGACAAGATCCCCTTGCGTATATCCCGCAAGTGCACGGGTTTGTCGAAGTAATAATCCTGGATGGCCGGGTATCGAATCCACAGGGAATAGGGAATAAAAACACTTAATCCACTTCTTAGCTTTGTGAAAGATCAGTAGTGATAAATGTGACAATGATTCAATTCTCAAAAGTAAAAACAAGTAAGAGAGTACGAGTAAAGAGGGAGGTAAGGCAATCGATAAAGATGGGGTACTCGGATAATGCTCCACCTAGGACAATCGTTT
Organism: Dioscorea cayenensis subsp. rotundata; assembly: GCF_009730915.1. Lineage (NCBI taxonomy): Eukaryota > Viridiplantae > Streptophyta > Magnoliopsida > Dioscoreales > Dioscoreaceae > Dioscorea > Dioscorea cayenensis. Next base: position 11,262 of record NW_024087974.1, read on the forward strand.
CAAGTGCAAGAACCCTCTATTATGTTTCCTAATCAATACAAGGGTGAGTCGTGGAAATCCTTAAATACATAGTCCCAAATCTAATTTCAACTATGTCTAACTCTATACATGTCCCGGAGGAGAGATTAAATAATGTCCCAACCTCGCACTCGAATAGAGTTGCAATGAGCTCTATGGATTCCAAGTGATAAATCTCGTCCTAGTTATAGACCTAACCCTTTGGTCCAGGTGGAAGGTCCCTAACCACAATTAAGCCCTAGATACTAAGATCACCTCAACGCTTCACTCCATTGCACGTGCAACTAAGCCCCAGAGGAGGGTCATCTCTTAGACCATTCACTCTATTATGGCCGCAAATAACTCGAGGAACAAAGGTAGAATGTATCACGTCGGAGGGGAAAGGGGACACTCCTGTACCTCTTGATTTACCCTCTCAACCCTCTCCAACCTAGTTTTGTCTAACGCTCGTGGTGTGTCACTCACTCACAAGGTTACCAACAAGAACTCTCAACCCTAGTGTCACTTTAGGGGAGATGTTCATACAATCAAGCATTCAAGGTTAGAACTCACAATAAACATCAATTAATTGAAAGCATAATAAAGAGATTCAATGAAACAAATACATCCTAGGGTTCACAAATACCCAAGTACCCACTAGATGTTTAACTCTCCATGGAGCTAAGTACAATCAAAGAAATAGAATGTAAAAACAATGAATCCATAGAGAAACCCCTCGATAGTTGTGTCGATGGTCTTGTGGAAAGTCCTCTACTCATCGTCCAAGGATTCCCTTGTCCGGTATAGGATACGCCTCGACGGAAGCTCCCCTACCAACCTTCTTCAAAGGAATGACGATGTCGGAGCCGTAAAACCTCTACAAAACCCTAGCCAATACCTCTCAAAAGCCTCGCCGAAACCCTCTCTCAAGTTGGGGAAAAGATGGAGAAAAGAATGCTGAAATACGGGTTGAATCGCCTTTAAATAGAGCAGGAATCGGGCGACCACACGGGCCTGTGGATTTTTCACACGCCCATGGGGAATTTCCACACGGCCGTGTATAATTTTCACACGCTCGTATGAATTATCTGAATTCCTGTTTTCTCGGCCGGCTGTGAACAATGTTGCTACAATATTTTTGCTACAGTATTCCACTACATTACCTGGCCTAAAATACTTCCCGAGTCCATACTTTCATCGAGGTGACGCAAACGGGCACACATTCATGTCGTGGATCGCTTTGCTTCTTTAATGACGGACGAGTGGGTGGAGATCTTGTTCTATGTGCATAAGTCAGAATGCTTTAGTGTGACTGCCCTTGTGCCCCTCCAAATGGTTGTGCTAACTCAAATACGAGGAGATTGGCACACACTCTACCATCTCGCACCTGACCTATGTCTTCATGTTTGAACCTTAGCAAGATTTCCTTCAAAATCGGTGCATTATGATCGACATTGGCTTCTTTCCTTCATACTCGGCCTCACAACCCTACCTGCACGAAAGTAACATAAAAACACACATGTTAGTGTAAAAACCCAAGAAAAGTAATGCTCAACATAAGGAAAGAATGCTTCGCATTCAAATCACACAAGCACTTATCACCCTCAATGTACATTAATCAGGAGAACATGGTGTACAATTCATAATAAATAAATGAAGCATGAAAAGGAAGGGTAAAGAGACTGCCCCATTTGGTTGATGAAGATTGTTCAGTGAAAGCACTGTTAGTGGGCAACAAAGGCAGCAAAGAGTAAAGGAGGAGAGGCACAATCTTTGATGTTTCTTGATCGAGATGAAGTGTGTACACCCGCAAGCGGACGGGGTCGTCAAGTAATAAACCACTCGTGCACGCGCGAATGGGTCGTATTCCCAAGGGGCCTGAGGAGCTACCCTACTCACTTCTTACCTGTTGTTTAGCTCACCGATTCCAAGATAAGAGAAAAGAAGAAAAGAAAGCAAAACGAAAAGCGAAATGAAATCTTAAGAAGTACGAAACAAGTAAAATACGGGAGATGCCCAAGGTTGGAAAATGGTCACGGATGCGGATTCCCAAGGGGGCTACTATAGTGAGTAGGTAATTGAGTAATAAAGCACGTGGCTAGTTGGACCGAGAAAACCAAGACCTAGGTCAACCCTATGGTCACGGCAATTGACCCCTAACCGGGTGCAAGTGTTGAGCGCGGCATCTCTTCCGCCCAACTTCCCACACGGTTGCAAGGAGAATGTAAGTTTTCACAAGTTAGGGTGGAAACACAAGTACTTTTCAACCCTAGGATGGGAGGGGTACAAATACCCGATGGCCACGGCATATTTATACAATGAACCCTTCCTAGTTTGGTGGAGTCTAGCACTAAGGCAATGGTCATGCTACAAAGTGCTACCAAGGATTTGATACATCACTCAGTCAAATGTACCAAAACAAGCAAGAACACCAAACAAGGATCACAATAAGCCAAACATGCATAAACTACTCAAACAATCCAAAACATCACAAGTTCGTCCCCTAGGTTCACCTACATCCGGTGACCTAGGGGTTTAGTTGTTCATCTTCAACAAGAAAACCAAATAATCCATACAAACAACTAAAGTAAACATGAGGAACACTCCCTCAAATGATGAAGGTCGAATGACGCAAGAATCCCCGGAGAAAGCCTTCCAAAGACGCCACTCGAAGGGGTGGCTTCCCGTTGTCTTCAACCTCCAAGCAATGATGCCCTAGAAGTAGATCCTCCTTGTTCTTGCTCTCCCCGCCGAGAAAATGCTCGGATTTCCTCCCTTTTTGCCCTCCTAATGCTTGGATTCAAGTGATGTGGAAGTGTTCTCCAAACCCTAGCCGGCCTTGTCCCCCAAAGAAGAAGAAAAATCAAGAAGAAGATGCCAAAAAAAATGCCCTTCAAGACCTTATAAGTGCCCAGATCCCGACCGGTAAACAGGTCAGTATACCGGCAGTATACCGACCCCTCGGGAATTTTAGTTTCTGCCGAGAAGCCCGCAATGAGCTACAGTGACTGCTACAGTGAAACTGCTACAGTACCGCTACGGTATTGTGCTGCAGTATCCCGGCCCCCTGGAAACGCCGTTTTGATGCCGACTTTATCCCCAATCGCGTCGCCGAGGTACCAAGGCTACAAAAGGCCCTGAAATGCAGAAATACTACAATTTAGACTAAAAAGGCATCGATTCAACAAATAAATATAAAGAATAATGCAGAACAAATACATGCAAAATACATACTTTTAGACGTTTATCAAACATCCCCACACCTAAGCGTTTGCTTGTCCCCAAGAAAACAAACATGAAGAACTAAGGGAAATAAGATAAACGGCTAAAAATACGACCTCAAGCTCAAAAGTAAAGAACTCCACAAGCACGAATGGACAGAAATCAAAGAGTGAGCTGGTCAATGAATAGTGAAGTGATATTAGCTTTGTCTCATCTAGAATGCCCCAATGAGTGTGTGCAACCTCCCACCTTGACCTCCACACCCTGGATTATCCCAGGATGCCCTTTCAGCACACACATAATGAAGATGACATTAAAGTGCCAAAGACTTCTTCAATACTCAGGTAAAAGTCCTCTGGTTCCTCAACACGATTTTAACCGTTAAGTGATTGCGAAACAGGTTCCAAGCGATCACAAGAGATGCTTTATTTTCTTCCCACACATTTATACACACTTTCTCTTTTTCTTGGGTCCGCCTAACATAGACTGCATAGAAAATAATCTTTCAGATGGATGCACATGCTAGTTAGGCACAAGAGTCACCCACTTACTCAATTACAGTCTACATAGACGCATTCATGCTTATAAACTTATAAAGCAGAGGAAAACTGACAAGGTGAGAGTGATCGTGAACATGTATACAGATGCACTAAAGATGAAACAGAGCTACATTCAAGCACATGGAATGTACAGCTCACACCTATCATTCTACCAAGCCAAGAAGTCCCTAACTAAACATTCATAGCCATCATAGGTAGTAAGCATGCAAAAGGATAAAATACTCCAAGTAAGAAAAACATCCCCACACCTAAAGTCGTACATTACCCTCAATGTACCTAAGTCAGTAGAGAAAAATGGGGAATGAAAAACAATAAGCACAGAAATGGGGTAAAGACACTTCCCTGATTCCCTGGTGTGATTCCAAATTGCTCCACATGGATCAGGGGCATACCACATAATGAGGGCGAAAAGTACAAGCTTCACAAAATTAATGATCCTGAAAAGAACAAGAAGCCTATCATCATTCACAATTTTTTTTTAAAAGGGGGAAATGGAAATAAAATACAGGAGAGAGAGCGCCAACAGAAACAAAATAGGAGCATAGTAGGGGAAAGGCCCTAGCTAGCTCAAAAGTACAAGTCTGAACAACACACAACAAACAAAGATAGAATAGAAGAACAAATACAAAATACACAAAAGTATGTCATGGGTCTATGAAGCTGGAGGAAATGATGATGCAGCACAAGTAGTGGTAGCATAGGTCGATGAAGATGAGCTGCGAGCAATAGTCAGGAGTTCAGCTAAATTGTGCTCAATGCGCTGCTGTGCGGTGATGATCTCCCTCTGTCCACTCTCAAGGCTCAAGATCCGCTGCTAGACCTCAGTGCGAAACAACTCAAATCTGTCTGCTAAAGAAGGTGAACTCCCTCGATCATCCTGATCTGACTCAGAATCAGTCTCAGTATCATGTGAAGTGCTGGGGTCCTGTGAACATGATCCTTGCTGCTGAGCAAGGCAATAACTACTTCCCCGCTTCTCACCAATCCCAATGGAGACAAGGGTTGGAATCCCTAAGGGAACAATAGATCCTACCACAGACATGCCTCTAGTGCGCTTAATCAATCCCATGCCGCGGATGAGCCGACTGATGTAAGGTCCCACGAAGATAGCTCCCAAACGAACTAACTTGCCTTGATGGGAAAGAGCCTCCGCCACCAAGTGCCCCATGTGGATAGGACGACGCTCAAGGATGCTATACAACATAATCAGATCGTGGCGCGTTACTACTCCAGTAGAGTCAGTTCTGCCCCCAATACTCCTAGTCAGAAGAGCATGAATGTATCGGAGAGCGGGGTTGGTGAGTCGGGAGGCCTTTCGAGTACGAGAGCTAGCCGAGATGGACCTCTAATAAGATGCATTCGCCTTCAACTGTGGGATTTCATCAACTGACTGCTTGAATGCGGATGATCTTAAGTACTCTTCCGTGTATAACCCCATGTGCACACCAATATCATCCTCAGAAACACGGTGTTTCTTCCCAAAAGCTCGGAATGTGATGTGGTTAGAATGATTAGTGAATGGGTATTCTTTGACCATCTCGAGGGAGCTAAGGACCTCCAAGCTAAGCTCCTTGAATGAGACTTCCTCAATAGAAAATAGTTTATCCCAACCATCATGTGAAATGAGCTCCAACACCTTGCCATCTAAACCCAAAGTGCTCAAAGCTTCCCAATCGATTTTTCTCACCGTGCTGAACACCTTGCGTGATAAGAGTGCATAACATGTTTTGTGTTCTTCTTTAGAAAACCTTGGTTCTTGCACGGGAGGAGTAGGTTCCCTCCTAGCCCTCTTGGAAGCAAATATCTTGATGGGCATCCTACACAAGCAAAGTGAAGATCATTCAACCAACTTACAAGCAAAGAAAGCACCAAAAGAATGAAAAAATTCAAGACAATGCTAGTGCTACAGTAAATTCGAAAAAAAATTCAAGAACTTTGCTTGCAAAAGTAGCAAAAAATTCTACAAATCAAGGAAAAATTCTTGATAATCATTAAGCATTCATTCAACAACAAAAATCAAAGAAACTTCACCCACAAAAGCATGAAAAGCTCAAAGTTTTGAGTGAAAGAACAAACCTTCAACCAAGAGTAAGATGAGCAAATATAATGGTTGGATCTGGCCAAAAGCTTTCTCAAACTCCAATTTTATGTCACTAAAATGGAGAAGAGGGGGAGAAGAGCAAACTAGAGCAAAAAAAATGAAGGAAAACGGTGGAGAAATGAGGGAGAAAAGGGTAGAAGAGTGGAGAAGATGAATGAATAGTGTGCTGCCCTAAGTCCTTAAGTACCCTTCACTCGGGTGGTCTTGCCGACCATTTTTTCGGCCGCAAGGATGGTCCTCAAGACTCACTGGATAGGTCCCGAGGGGCATCCTTGCGGCCGCAAGGATGGTCCTCGGGATTTTCCTGACGCACGTCGATTCTCCAAGCGTTGCACACTTCGTTTATGATTAAATCCACGAAAAATAAAGCCGGAAACAATGACAAAACACTCAAAACATCATCAAGATTGCATCAAAAACAAGAATTACTCAAATACCACATGACAAATAAGAGAATATGAAGGCTAATTAGCTAAGAAAAACGATGAAAACACAAAAACAACCAAACCACACTAAAAGTACAAGTTAAACACACAAACACAAATGAGAAAAATAATACGAGGAATGAAATGAACTTGGGTTGCCTCCCAAGAAGCGCTTGTTTAACGTCGTTAACTTGACGTGCATTACCTCAAACGATCATGGTGGAACAAATGGATGGATATTACCTCAAGCCCTTGGAGTTGTGTTGCCACTTGGAAAATAATGTTTCAACCTATAGTCATTGACTTTAAACACACCTTTTATTGGGTGACAAATTTCCACGGCGCCATGAAGAAATACTTGTGATACCATATATGGCCCATACCACCTAGACTTCAATTTTCCCGGGAAAAGCCTTAGTCATGAATTGAAGAGAAGCACTTGATCTCCGACTTGGAAATGTTTAGCTTGTTTTATGTGTCGGTCATGGTATTCCTTTGTCTTCTCTTTGTAACGCACTGAGCTTTCATATGCCATGGCTCGCCATTCATCCAACTCATTTAACTGGAATTTCCACTTGTGGCCGATTTTATGAGGGTCAAAGTTTAATTGCTTTATAGCCCAATAAGCCTTGTGCTCTAGTTCGACGGGCAAGTGACAAGCCTTCCCATAAACCAACCGATACGGTGTTGATCCAATAGGTGTCTTAAATGCCATTCTATATGCCCAGAGTGCATCGTCAAGTTGATCTGCCTAATCCCTCCTGTGATGACTTACCGTTTTCTCTAAGATTCTCTTCAATTCCCTATTATATACCTCAACTTGACCACTTGTTTGGGGATGGTAAGCAGTTGAGATTCTATGTGATACTCCATATCGCTTCAACACTTTTTTGAATTGGGAGTTGCAAAAATGAGTGCCCCGGTCGCTAATGATTGTCTGTGGAGTGCCAAATCGGGAGAACAATTTCCTGAGGAATTTCACCACGACCCTTGTATCGCAAGATGGAAGTGCTTGCGCCTCCACCCATTTGGAGACATAGTCCACTGCAACAAGGATGAATTTATTACCATGAGAACTAGGAAACGGTCCCATGAAATCAATCCCACAAACATCAAATATCTCACAAGCCTGATTCCACAATTTCGGCATTTCATCCCTTTTTGAGATATTATTGGCTCTTTGGCACTTATCACAATGCTGCACCATCGTTTGAGCATCTTGAAAAATTGTGGGCCAGTAAAACCCTGCATTAAGAACCTTCTTAGTTGTTCTACTTCCACCGTAATGCCCCCAGTCGGGCCCGAATGACAATGCAGCAGAATATCCTGTCCTTCTTTCACTAAAACACACCTCCTGACAATGTGATCAGCACAAACTCTAAACAAATAGGGGTCTTCCCATATATAGTGCTTTAAATCGGCGAAGAATTTTTTCTTTTGTTGATGAGTAAGCCCCTTGGGTAGGATCTTTGCTGCAAGATGATTAGCAATGTCAGCAAACCATGGAGTCTCATCCTCTGTCAATGATTGAATACTACATAGTTGTTCCATAGGGAAAGTGTCAATTATCCCTTCTCTTTTCAACTCCACATCATTGGGCCCTTCAAGGCGTGATAAATGATCAGCAGCCAAGTTTTCTGCCCCTTTCTTATCTCTTATCTCTAAATCAAACTCTTGTAGTAGAAGCACCCAACGGATTAACCGAGGTTTGGCCTCTGATTTACTCAGCAGGTATTTGAGTGCAGAGTGATCAGTGTAAACAATTACCTTGGATAGCACCAAGTATGACCTAAATTTATCAAAAGCAAAGACCACCGCTAGCAACTCTTTCTCCGTGGTAGTGTAGTTTTTCCCGAGCATCATTCAAAGTCTTGCTTGCATAATAAATAGGATGGAAGTGATTATCCCGCCTTTGCTCTAATACTCGCATCGATCGCATAGTCACTTGCATCACACATCACCTCAAAAGGTAAACTCCAATCTGGAGAAACCACTATTGGTGCTTCAATAAGTTTCTTCTTCAAACAAAGGAAAGCCTTCATGCAATCATCATTGAACTCAAAACGAGCATCTTTTTCCAAGAGCTTTGTTAATGGTCGGGCAATTGTAGAAAAGTCTTTGATAAACCTTCTATAAAAGCATGCATGTCCCAGGAAGCTTCGGATTGCCTTTACTGAGCTTGGGGGAGGCAATTTCTCAATGATGGAAATTTTTGCTCTGTCTACTTCAATTCCTCTCCTTGAAATCTTATGACCGAGGACGATGCCCTCCTTGACCATAAAATGGCATTTCTCCCAACTGAGAACCAAATTAGTCTCCTCACATCTTTTTAAGACTCGCTCAAGATTTTTAAGGCACAACTCAAATGAATCTCCGAAGACCGAGAAATCATCCATAAACACCTCCATAATATCTTCCACCATATTCTCGAAGATTGCAAGCATGCATCTCTGGAATGTAGTTGGTGCATTACAAAGCCCAAAGGGCATTTGACGATACGCAAATGTCCCGTAGGGTCAAGTGAAAGTAGTCTTCTCTTGGTCTTCTGGGGAGATAGGAATCTGAAAGTATCCCGAAAGTCCATCCAAGAAACAGTAATACGAATGTCCTGCAAGTCTGTCGAGCATCTGGTCAATAAACGGTAAAGGAAAATGATCCTTCCTTGTAGCATCATTGAGTTTCCTATAGTCGATGCAGACTCTCCAACCTGTGATAGTTCTCGTGGGGATAAGCTCATTTTTTTTCATTAGTGATGACTGTCATCCCCCCCTTCTTTGGCACCACTTGCACTGGGCTCCCCCATGCGCTATCAGAGATCGGGTAAATAATGCCCGCATCAAGCAACTTTATGACTTCCTTTTTCATGACCTCCATCATGTTGGGGTTAAGCCTTCGTTGGGGAATTGCAGTGGGTTTGTGATTATCCTCCATGAGTATTTTATGAGTACAAAAAGATGGGTTAATTCCTCTAATGTCAGAGATCTTCCACGCAATAGCCTTTTTGTGCCTTCTCAGCACGCTCAAGAGCTGATCCTTCTGTTCCCTTATTAAATCTGAAGCAATGACAACAGGGAGTGTCGATCCTTTCCCCAGGAAGGCATACTCTAAGTGTTCAGGGAGAGGTTTCAATTCTAATTCTGGTGGTTCTTCAATTGATGACTTTACCCTTCCATAATTTTTAAAATCATGTTCCTCTATCTCCCCCATTTCTTCTAAATCACCATCACTGCTCGAACTATATTCCTTCGCTTGAAACTCTGCCTCAATTGTATTCAAATCATCTCTCAGGACGTAGTTCACCTCTTTTAGGCTTTCAAGGGTGGGCTGAATGACCTCCTCATTAATTGAACAAGTTAACTTGGGTGGTCCCTCCGGTCCATTGTCTAGTTCTTCATGAATGCAATTGGGCTGACTACCGGATAAGAAAGTGTCTTCTATCCCCTTTCCCCATTCTGATTTAAGGTAGTCATTAAAGACCGATTGAGCTCCTCGATTTCGAACAATTTCCGAAAGTGAGTCCTCATAAAAACCTTCCTTCCGTTGATTGTAATTGAAGTCCATGTTATCCCCCTGAATTGGTTCATCTAAGTAGAAAGGGTGGGGATACTGCAGACAAGGAGTCGTAAGATAGTTGTTAGTTATACACATGATTAAAGTAAAAGGTGTGAAAGAAAATTAAAAAGATGCAGTAATTACAAAAGTTCAACAACCAAAAACAAAAAAGATAAACAAAACAAATGAGCAAAAACAAATGAAAAAGAAAAGGCTAAATCAACAAGTGTAAACCTTTCCTAATATTCCTCAGTGATTGGTCCCCGGCAACGGCGCCAAAAACTTGATCGACACGAAGTGTGTACACCCGCAAGCGCACAGGGTCGTCAAGTAATAAACCACTTGCGCACGCGCGAATGGGTCATATTCCCAAGGGGCCTGAGGAACTACCCTACTCACTTCTTACCTATTGTTTAGCTCACTGATTCCAAGATAAGAGAAAAGAAGAAAAGAAAGCGAAACGAAAAGCAAAATGAAATCTTAAGAAGTACGAAACAAGTAAAATACGGGAGATGCCCAAGGTTGGAAAACAGTCACAGATGTGGATTCCCAAGGGGGCTACTATAGTGAGTAGGAAATTGAGTAATAAAGCACGTGGCTAGTTGGACCGAGAAAACCAAGACCTAGGTAAGCCCGATGGTCACGGCAATTGACCCCTAACCCGGTGCAAGTGTTGAGCGCGGAATCTCTTCCGCCCAACTTCCCACATACAAGGATAATGTAAGTTTTCACAAGTTAGGGTGGAAACACAAGTAGTTTTCAACCCTAGGATTGGAGGGGTACAAATACCCGATGGTCACGACATATTTATACAATGAAACCTTCCTAGTTTGGTGGAGTCTAGCGCTAAGGCAATGGTCATGCTACAAAGTGCTACCAAGAATTTGATACATCACTCAATCAAATGTACCAAAACAAGCAAAAACACTAAACAAGGATCACAACAAGCCAAACATGCATAAACTACTCAAACAATCCAAAACATCACAAGCTCGCCCCTTAGGTTCACCTACATCCGGTGACCTAGGGGTTTAGTTGTTCATCTTCAACAAGAAAACCAAATAATCCATACAAACAACTAAAGTAAACATGAGGAACACTCCCTCAAATGATGAAGGTCGAATGACGCAAGAATCCCCGGAGAAAGCCTTCCGAAGACGCCACTCGAAAGGGTGGCTTCCCGTTGTCTTCAACCTCCAAGCAATGATGCCCTAGAAGTAGATCCTCCTTGTTCTTGCTCTCCCTGCCGAGAAAATGCTCGGATTTCCTCCCTTTTTGGCCTCGTAAAGCTTGTGTTCAAGTGATGTGGAAGTGTTCTCGAAACCCTAGCCGGCCTTGTCCCCCAAAGAAGAAGAAAAATCAAGAAGAAGATGCCCAAAAAAATGCCCTTCAAGACCTTATAAGTGGCCAGATCCCGACCGGTAAACGGGTTAGTATACCGGCTGTATACCGACCCCTCGGGAATTTTAGTTTCTGCAGAGAAGCCCGCGATGAGCTATAGTAACTGCTACAGTAATCCCGGCCCCCAGAAACACCATTTTGATGCCGACTTCATCCCCAATCGCGTCGCCGAGGTACCAAGGCTACAAAAGGCCCTGAAATGCAGAAATACTACAATTTAGACCAAAAAGGCATCGATTCAACAAATAAATATAAAGAATAATATAGAACAAATACATGCAAAATACATACTTTTAGACGTTTATCATTTCTTATGGTGTGGTAAGGTGAAGGAGGGTTCTCCAATAGGTGCCGCGTCGCGTTTTGGTTGCTTCGATGAAACTCGTTTGACCGGCATTCCTATACCCCAAAAGACAAGATCAAACCATGATTTTCATGAATATAATCATACGAGATATCCATATCATCATATAATTAAGAAAAAGTGAGTGCACAACATTTTCAATGTGAAGAATGAAAAATTCAGTCTTTACTACAGTAACTCGTGAAACAATTTTGCAAGAGTTTCTCCTAGACATGGAGCTTCCCAAAATTTATAAATGAAGGAAGAACTCGAAGAATTAAGCATACACCACATCAAAACAATGAAATATGTCATTCAAGCTACAAAGATAAAATATGAACACAACAAAACCCAAGTTTGTGACAAAACCTTGAATTAGGGCATGAAAGCTTGGAGTGGAGGGATCCGGCGAAAAAGATGGTAAAACTCTGATTAAATTACAAGGTTGAGTTTGCAAGATGGAGGAGAGGGAATTAGAGAAGAAAAAACCAAGAAAACTTGTGGAGAAATTAGGTAGAGTGAAAGAGAAATGGGCTGGAAAATTTCAACCTGAAAGACTCACGGGCACCATGCAGGCGCATGGCGCCCGTGAGCTTTTCAGCCGGCGCGCGCAATGTAAGGCCGAGGGCCTCACGGGCGGTCTCGCAGGCGCATGGCACCCGTTAGACCCACAGCCCATAGGCAAGCCTCCTGGGAGGGGCCTCTTGCGGCCGTAATGATACTCGCAAGGCCATGGGTCATGCCACAAGTGTCCATACGGGCCGTATACAGCCCGTATGGACCTGGAAAATCGAAAAATTGACATGGTTCCTCTTGCAAACTCAATAAAATATGAATTACAACCATTTAAATGCCGAGATGACAATGAAACACAACTAAACAATACTAATTCATGCCAAAGACAAGCTAGCAAGCCAAAGTATGAGTTGAGCACAACAACAACAACAAAAGAAAAATACGAAAATCTCACAAACATGAGCATTCAACCACAATAAAGAAACTAAGCAACTAAAAGAAATATGAAAACTTGAAGATGATGAATTAAAAGACTTGGGTTGCCTCCCAAGAAGCGCTTGTTTAGCGTCGTTAGCTCGACGTACCTTCATTCATACCTCATGGGGGATCAAATTGTGGGGACATACCTCCAAGCCCAAGAAAAGTGCTCCAAGATAGGTATGGCTTAAGTCGGTAACCGTTAACCTTAAATATACCTTTCTCCGGATCAGTTATCTCGATGGCGCCATGGGGAAAGACTTGTGAAACTGTGAAGGGTCCGTACCATCTCGATTTTAACTTCCCCGGGAAGAGTAATAATTTCGAATTAAAGAGGAGAATCTGGTCTCCTTCCTTGAAGTGTTTCCCTTGTTTAATGTGTCAGTCATGATACTCCTTGATCCTTTTCTTGTAAAGCAAGGAATTTTCATATGCCATAGTGCGCCATTCATCTAACTCACTTAGTTGGAACTTCCTCTTATAGCCGATTAGATGAGAATCGAAATTCAATTGCTTAATAGCCCAATATGCTTTATGTTCCAAGTCAAGGGGTAAATGCAAGCTTTCCGTGAGACCCAGACCTATAAGGGGTTGCTCAAGAGGTGTCTTATATGCTTTGTCAATATGCCCCAAAAGGGCATCATCCAGATGATCTGCCCAATCTTTGCAGTGCTAACTTATGGATTTCTCCAAAATCCGTTTCAATTCACGGTTAGAGACTTCAACTTACCCACTAGTTTGAGGATAATACGGAGTTCCAACCCTGTGGAATACTCCATATCTCTTTAGTGTGTTTGCAAACTGAGAGTTACAAAAATGGGTCCCTATATCGCTAATGATCGTTCTCGGTGTACCAAATCTGGAGAATAGCTCTTTTAAAAATTTTACTACCACTCGTGCATCACTTGTGGGGGATGCACGTGCTTCAACTCATTTAGAAACATAATTCACAGCTACGGAATAAAGCCGATTACCACGGGAACTAGGGAAAAGTCCCACGAAATCAATCCCCCACATATCGAACACCTCACAAGCTTGGGTCCAGGTTTGTGGCATCTCATCTCTCCTTGAAATGTTTCTAGTATGTTGACACCTATCGCAACATTGAACAAACTTTTATGCGTCTTGAAAGATGGAAGGCCAATAGAAACCTGCATCTAGAATTTTCTTGGTTGGTCGGTTGGCACTGTAATGTCCCCCAGCGGGACCAGCATGGCAATGCTCCAAGATAGAATACCCTTCCGAATGAGATACACATCTCCTCACCACCTGGTCAGTGCAAGTTCTAAACAAATAGGGATCCTCCTAGAAGTAATATTTAAGATCATAGTAGAACTTCTTCCTTTGTTGATAAGTCAACCCATCAGGACGTGTCCCTGCAGCAAGATAGTTTGCAAAATCAGCGAACCTCGGAGTTTCTTCTTCTCTCATTATCCGAATGCTAAACAACTGCTCATCAGGAAAACCGTCATTTATCTCCTTTCTATCCTTGGTGCTCTCCAATGGGATCACAAGGCGTGATAGGTGATCAACGACCAAGATTTTAGCCCCCCTCTTATCCTTTATCTCCAAGTCAAACTCCTGAAGCAAGAGTACCCAACGGATCAGACGAGGTTTTGCATCCTGTTTGCTCAAAAGATATTTTAGAGCGGAATGGTTAGTGAGCACGATCACTTTTGGTAACACTAAATATGAACGGAACTTGTCAAATGCAAAAACCACAGCAATCATTTCTTTCTCGGGGGTAGTATAATTCTCCTGAGCATCATTCAATGTCTTGCTTCCATAGTATATAGTTTGGAAATGACCTCCTCGATGTTGCCCAAGAACTGCCCCCACTGCAAAGTCGCTAGCATCACACATGAGTTCAAAAGGTAAATTCCAATCGGGGGACACAATAATCGGTGCTTCAACAAGTTTTTTCTTAAGTGTATGAAAAGCAGTCATACACTCATCACTAAACTCGAATGCCGCATCCTTCTCAAGGAGTTTTGTAAGTGGTCGTGCAATCAATGAAAAATCCTTGACGAATCTTCTGTAAAAACCTGCATGTCCCAAAAAGCTCCTAATGGCCTTCACCGACGTTGGGTGAGATAGTTGTTCGATAGTGGAAACCTTGGCCTTATCCACCGTAATTCCTTGTTGTGATATCTTATGACCGAGCACAATGCCTTCCTTGACCATAAAATAACACTTTTCCCACCTGAGAACGAAGTTGGTTTCCTCACATCTAGCTAAAACCCGCTATAGATATTTGAGGCAAAGGTCAAAAGAATCACCAAAAACTGAGAAATCATCCATGAAAACCTCCATGATATCTTCCACTAGATCATCAAATATGGCTATCATGCATCGCTGGAAGGTAGATGGCGCATTACATAGACCGAAAGGCATACGACGGTAAGCAAAAGTACCATAAGGGCATGTGAAAGTTGTCTTCTCCTGGTCTTCTGGGGCAATTGGGATTTGAAAGTATCCAGAGAGACCATCCAAGAAACACTAATATGAGTGCACTGCTAGTCATTCAAGCATTTGGTCAATGAAAGGTAGAGGGAAATGATCTTTTCTAGTAGCATCATTGAGTTTTCTATAGTCTATTCACACCCGCCAACCTGTAACTGTTCTAGTGGGGACTAATTCATTTTTTTCATTAGTGACCACCATCATTCCCCCTTTCTTTGGTACTACTTGTACTGGGCTCACCCACTCACTATCAGAGATAGGGTAAATGATGCCTGCATCAAGAAGTTTGATCACCTCACTGCGCACTACTTCTTTCATATTAGGGTTGAGCCTTCTTTGGGGTATAGCCATTGGCCTATGATTATCTTCCATGAGAATCTTGTGTGTACAGAAGGAAGGGCTGATTCCCTTAATGTTTGAGATCTTCCATGCAATTGCTTTTTGATACTTCTTTAACACACTCAGAAGGTCTAATTTTTGCCTAGGGGTCAGGTCTGAGGCAATGATAATTGGAAGTTTTGACCCCTCTGCCAGAAATGCGTACTCCAGGTGTTCGGGTAGCGGCTTCAGTTCTAGATCCAGCGGTTCCTTAATTGATGATTTTAATCTCCCAAACTTCCTGAGATCAAAATCCTCGAACCCTCTACACTCATCTTCCGTGGAGCTACCACTATCCATGCACTTTTCCATAGTGTGAATCTCACATCCGGATGACCCTGAGTCACCTCCCCCCATGAGATCTATTTCCTCTTCATCTCGCTGAACTAGTACACCAGAGTTATCAGACTTGTTCCTCTCCTCCTCACCGATGGGGATGGAGGGGAGGACAAGTGGAATAAGCTCAACTAGTGGCAACACATTGTTGGACTTCATATTATGCATGAATAGGTTATGCACGTCATGTTCTTCCAAGGGTACAGTTCTAGCCACATTGTAATGCTCAGACTATCTCCAACTATCAAGAATGTGTGTACTCATCATTCCCTCCAGTTCAAATGCCACTAGATATTAAAATAGGGAATTCTAGTATGGGATCTATAGTTAGGAAGCATCACCCCAACCGCTAGCTGCAGCCATGATTATAGTGGATAATGAATAACCAAGAAATGTTAAGCAAAAAGAAATATTTAAAGCAAAAAATAATTTCAAACGAATGGAAATGTATATACAAAAAAATAAAAAGAAACAAATGTGCAAAATGAAGGAAACAATGGCTAAATCAATAAGCTCTAAGTTTTTCGAGTATTCCTTGTGGGTCATGACAGTGGCACAAAAAAACTTGATCGCGAGATCCGCGAAGTGCGAGATAGATCAAGTAATACCTCTCGTGCGAGCAAGAGAGGGTCGTATTCCCTAGGCCCAAGGATCTACCCTTACTTCCTCTTTGCGTATTGTCTAGCAGAAGATCCGAAGGGTTTCTCTAATCTATTAATTAAAATGAAAAGAACTACAAGTGGAGTCTAAAAATAAGGCAAGGGTATAAAAATCCAAGTGAAAAGAGATGGTCACGGATCTCGGCTCTCCTAGGGTCTAATAAAGTGTAAAGTATGCTAAGAATGTCATGCAATTGAGGGTTTGGACCTAGAGATTTCCTAAATTAGATCAACCCGATGGTCACGGCAATTGACCCCTAATCCAGTATAAGTATTGATACGGAATTTCTTCCGATCAAATCCTCATATGATTGCATTAACAAAGAGGGAAATCCCTAATTAGAGCCGGATTACAACTTGGTCTAGCCCTAATGTTGGAGAGGTACAAAATACCCAATGGTCACGGCGTATTCGTACATGAATCCCTTCCAAACTTGGTGTGTCTAGTACAAGAGCAATGGTCGCTCTACCAAGTACAACCTAGGAGTTGGTTTACAGAGTTCTCATGTAAGCAACACATCAAATGCACCAAGAATGAATCACAAACGCACAACAATTGCAATAGACAAAATTAGATTATCCAAATACACAAGTTCACCCCAAGGTTCAACGGCATCCGGTGACCTTGGGGTCTACTACATCCATGCAAACAAATACAAACAATGGGTCCATGAAAAACAACTACAAATGGCATAAGAAAAACGCCTCAAACAATAGAAGTGAGATGACAAGCCAAGTGAGGGTGGAAGGCTTCCAAGGATGCTTAGGGATGGAGCTGCTTCCCTTGTCGTCTACAAGCTCCCAAAGAAGAGATCAATGGAGATCTAGCCAAACCAAGCTTCTCCCTTTGATTCCCCTTCTCCAAAATGTGTGATCTTGCCTCCTCTGAACTGGTGGAAATTGGCTCCAAGAATTCCCCAAAAGCTTCCTCCAAAAACCTCCTCCTTTTGCCCTAAAAGTTTAGTCCAAAATATATCCCGTCAGGTCCATACGGGTGATAAATGCTTGAGTAGACATATTTTTATATATGTTTTACATGCATTGAGCATCATTTTTACTATGGTTTATGTCTCATATTGTGTATTTGGTGTTCTTTTATGCATATAGGTTGTGAATGCCTTGAAGAGTAAAAAGGAAGCAAAGATGGGCTATAAAGACATAATGTTGGGAGTTCTTGATCAATTCAATGACCAAGACATGAGAGGAGTTTATAAATGTGGAGATGTGTGCCAACTTCCAAGAAGATTCAAGTCAATTCACTAGTTAGAAGGGCGCAAAAGCAGGCACATCTTTATGTTTCTTCTCTTTGTGAAGATTCCAAGACCTCTCAAAGATACATCGATGAAGAAATGTTTTATAGCCTACCACATGGACGTGTGCCCGGACATGTGGCCTCAAGAGAAGAGTGATTGGACCGTGTTTTGTGAAAAGTATTGTATCAAAATTACTGTTCACGCGCCCGCATGAAAATTCCTGCAGCCCACGCGGCCGCATTGAAAATCCACATGGGCGCGTGAGGGCACGTGACAGGCGCGATCTAAGGCCTATAAATAGCCGTTTTACCCTATTCTTTCTCATCTTTTGTGCGGCTCTTGAGGGGTGAGGCGGCTGGGGTTTTGGAGAGGAGGTCTTTGTGGCTTTGGAGCGCTTCGTCACCAACTTTGATCGATTCCTCCTCCGTCATACCATCAAGGAAGCCACCGGTGAACCTAGCTTCGGAGTGGGTCCTTCAAGACGTCAAAGCTCTCCATCAAGGCCATCGGTTCATATATAAGGGGTTTATTTCTATGTTTTTAATGTACTTTCATTCATTGATGGTGTGTTTTGTATGTTGCTCCATGGAGAGATAAAACCCTAGAGGGTATTTGGGCTTGTGAACCCTAGGATTCTCATCTTTTGTGGATTTGCTTAGTGTTTCTATTTAATCCGAGTTTGATTAAGTTTTAATCTTGTATTCTCATTGCTTGCTTGTTTAATTAATCCTTGTGGTTGATTGGATTTGCATGATTTGTTACTTTGATGTGAGAGAGGTCTCCATTAGAGTTAGAACTTCAAGGTTAAAGAGGGTTGAGAGGGTGAGTCATGAGATAGTGGAGTGTCCCCTCTCCCTTCCGATTCGATGTATTCTATCTCCGTTCCTTAAGCTCTATGCAACTATATTTGGTGTAGGCGTGAGATTGAGAGATTTCTCCGGCAGGGACCTTGTAGGGGGTTAGGATCCTTGCTGGGAATTAGGGTTGGATCAATCTTTAGGGAATCGGATACAACTCTTGGAATCCCTAGAGTGCTTTGCGAGTCATATGTGGTGTGAGGTGTTGAGATTGGCGATTTCTCCACGGGACCTCGTGAGGGGACTAGTATCGGTGATCGGGAGGCCGGATCCGATTATATTTGGATTTCCACGACTTAACGTACTCATCATAGAAACACTTTGCTTATTCGGTAGCTAATACAGATCCTAGGGGAGCATTGCCCGAATAGCCCACTTTTTTCGATTGAGATCTCCATCCATTTAACCATTGCATATTAGGTCTCCGGTATTCACTTCTTAGCACATTAGATCACCACATCTTTCCATTTATCATTAGGTTAGAAAGCAGAGAAGAAGTTAGTACTAGTAGCCCTGTTCCCTGTCGATTCGACTACCCACTCACCGGGGTAATTATAACTTCGACACCCGTGCACTTGCAGTACATACACTCATATTCGGACATGTCAATGGGCTCCATGCGAGCACATGGAGCCCGTGAAGCTCACTGCCATTTCGCCCAGAAAATATGTTGGTACTGGTACTACGATATTCCCCTTCTGATTTGCCACGTGCACGTGTCGTGAAATTCCGTGAACCTCACGGGCACCCATGCGCGCATGGGCCCGTGAGCTCATTGCCGTTCGGCCGGAAAGGTGTCGGTGCTCGATGCCGTATAGTGCCTTCTGATCTGGAACCCTAAAAATGCCTTCTTCGTGTCGAATTCATCCAATTTACATTTTTGAGCTTTGTTCGAGCTCATTTTAAGATCTGCAACACGAAATAACCAATTTATACTAAGCGGGCATCAATTCATTTAAAAATATACACAAATAATACAAGATTAATACGTATAAAATAAATACATTTAGGTGTTTATCGGGATGCGACTACCCAACTCACGGGTATTTTATTACTTTGACACTCGTGTGAGTTGCGGTACACACACGCATATTCAGACATGTCAATACGCTAACTTCGCCTAGATTGGCAGTAGTGATGAGTTGCACTTTGTGTGGGGAAGGACATGCTTCATCTGATTAACCGATTGCTATTGGTGGTATAACTTCATTGGAATAAGTGGATTTTGTAGGCAATCTAATGAAAAGTCAAGAAAATCCGTATAGAAACACTTGCAATCCCGGGTGGAGGAGCCACGCAAACCTGTCTTGGAGTAATCAAGGACAACAGAAGACCACGGCACCACTAGGTTTCCAACAACAATAACAAGCCCCAAATATGGAGAATAGATTTTCAGGATTGGAAAACTGGATGACTGATTTGGAAAATGCTTTAACTAAGTGCATTAAATCTTCGGACACGAGATTTCAGTCGGTTGAAGCCACAATTCACAACCATACCGCATCTTTGCATAACTTGGAGAACCAAGTCGGTCAAATTTAGAAGTTACTTTAACAAAGACCTCAAGAGAGTTTGCCTAGCAACACGAAGACTAATCCAAGAGAACATGTGAAGGTGATCACTTTGATATGTGGTTGTGAAATTTAGAGTAAGATCCCTACTGAAAAAATGATGATCAAGCCACCCATAGAAGTGAAGGTTGAGGAAAACGCTAAAGAGAAAGAGGTGGTACCTCCACCGTACATGCCAAGAATTCCTTATCCCTCATGGCTAAAGAATGGCAAAAATGATGAGCAATAGAAGAAGCTTTTGGGTTTATTCAAGCAGTTGCACATCAACATCCTATTTATGGAGGCGTTGCCTCAAATGCCTTGCTATGGAAAGTTCCTTAAAGACCTCTTGACCAAAAAAGAGGAATTTCGAAGAGATTAGATATATGATCTTAGATGCTTCATGATACACCTAACAATGCCCCTTGCGTATGTCCCGCAAGTGCATGGGTTTCTCGAAGTAATAAAATCCCAGATGAGTGGCGTATCGTATCCACAGGAAGTAGGGAATAAAAACACTTAAATTGTTTCTTACCTAAGTGAAATATAAATAGTGATATGTGTGACAAGATGTGAAATAATAAAAGTAAAAGAATAAGAAAGATAGCACAAGTAAAGGATAAGGTACGGCAATCAATATAAATGGGGCACCGGATATTTGACTCCGCCTAGGACAATCGTTTCAAGTGCAAGAACCCTCTATTATACTTCCTAGCGATGCAATAATGAGTCATGGAGAACCTTAAATACATGGTCCCAAATCTAAGGTCAACCATGCCTAACTCTATACATATCCCGGAGGAGAAATTGAATAACCTCTCAATCACGCTTTTCGTATAGAATTACAATGAGTTCTATGGGATTCCAAGTGATAAATCCTCTTCCTAGATGTAGACCTAACCCCTTTGGTCGGTGGAAGGTCCTAGCCACAATTAAGCCCCTAGGGTGCTAAAAATCACTTCAGCGCTTCACTCCGTTGCACCCGCAACTAAGCCCCGATGGAAGGTCATCCTTTGGCCCATTCACTCTACTATGACCACAAATAACTTAAGGAAATGGAGGTAGAATAAATCAACTGCGAGAGGGAAGGGGCGCTTTGCTACCTTTCTCGACTCACCCTCTCAACCATCTCCAATCTAGCTTTGTCTAACTCTCA
Organism: Dioscorea cayenensis subsp. rotundata; assembly: GCF_009730915.1. Classification (NCBI taxonomy): domain Eukaryota; kingdom Viridiplantae; phylum Streptophyta; class Magnoliopsida; order Dioscoreales; family Dioscoreaceae; genus Dioscorea; species Dioscorea cayenensis. Next base: position 32,508 of record NW_024087974.1, read on the forward strand.
CGGTGTGTCACTCACTCACAAAGGTTACCAAAAAGAACTCTCAACCCTAGTGTCACTCTAAGGGAGTATTCATACAATCAAGCATTCAAGATTGGAACACAAATAAAACATCAATTAATTGAAAGCATAATAAAGAGGTTCAATAAAACGAATACATCCTAGGGTTCACAAGTACCCAAGTACCCACTACGGGGTTTAGCTCTCCATGGAACTAATTACAATCAATGAAATCAAATGTAAAAGCAAAGAATCCATAGAAAATGCCCTTGATAGTCATGGCAATGGTCTTATGGAGAGTCCTCTACTCGTCTAAGGGTCCGTTTGTCCGGCCTAGGATGCACCTCGCCAGATCGATGCCGACTAAAGCTCTCCTACTAACCTTCTTCCAAACGGAGTGCGATATCGTAGCCCTAGACAATACTTCTCCAAAGCATAGCCAATACCTCTCCAAACCCTAGCTAATATCTCTCCAAACCCTAGCAGCAGCCCTCTATCAAGTTGGGGATAAGATGGAGAAAAGAATTGTGAAATCGGGGCTGAAATCAGAAATTAAATAGAGTGGAATCGGGAATCCACATGCCCATGTGGCGCCCATGTGGATTTTTTCTCACGGGCATGTGGAATTTCCACCGCCCAGTGTGGATCTATTTTACTACGTTTCGACTTCCGATGAGCAGATACACCCTTTCTGATGAAATACTACATTGTTTTACTACATTACACTACACAATACCAGCCCGAAACTCTCCCGAATCCATGCTTTCATTGAGGTTACACAAAGCGGGCACTGCGTTTGCATCGTGGATAAAGCTGCGTCTTCAATAGCGGACATATTGGTAGAGATCTTGCTATATATGCACAAGCCAGAATGCTTGAATGTGACTGCCCTTGTGTCCATCCAAATCATAGTGCTAACTTTAGTACAAGTAGGTTGGCAGACATTCTTGCATCTTGAACCTGACTTATGTCTTCACGTTTGAAACTTCTCAAGATTTCCTCCAAATAGTGCGCTTACAACCCACATTGGCTTCTTTCTTTAACTTTCGGCTCCACAACCCTATATGCATTAAAGTAACATAAATACACACATATTAGCATTAAAACCCAAGGAAAGTAATGCTCAATATAAGGAAAGAACACTTTGTATTCTTATCATACAAGCACTTATCAAACTCCTCCACACTTAAGTTTTTGTTTTTCCTCAAGCAAAAAAATTAAAACATTAAAAGTATAGATGAAGGAAATATTGGTAGTACTTGGCCTTAGGTTCACCAAAACATACAAATAGAGCATTATACAAGTAAGGGAGATTTCAACACTAAATACGACAAATTAATGTTCTAGCTAAAAACTTGAATCAAAAGGACAACAAACCCAAAATCGTGTAAGTGTGTGAACTCACTCAAAATAACCCACATTATACTCCTTAAAGTTCAAAGTACAACGGACTTATTTATCTACAAACAGTACCAAAAATTAAAAGATGGTAGTAGCTTCACACATCCTCTAAGGTAGTCCTTTCCAAAGCGGCCACTAAGGTGGCTTTCACACTTTCAAGGTGGTAGCTCTTTCTACCGGAGTGGTATCCTTCACTCATTCTATGAGATAGCTCTTTCTCTCATTAGGGCATAACTAGTATCCGACTTATGAGAAGCTTTATACTTCATAGGTGGTAGCTCTTTCCAACCAACAAGCACAACTAAACAATAAAAATATTTTGTTCTTTCTTTTCATTTTTCCTTTTTTTTCAAATAACAAAAGAAACAACAATAACTAGTCCCTTTAACATCAAACATGAGTTTCCAAAAGACTTTAAAAAGTGAGTAGTGCAACAGGTGTCAATCAGGCAAAAATTCCTACAAATTCAAGAAAAAACTAGATCATGAAGACATTCAATGTTAAAAATTCTCCTAAACTCAAGAATACAATCATTGCAACTAAGGTGAACCACCATTGGCTATGTTAGCATGTATATCAATCAAAATTAATACAAAAAAGATGTGTGTACTATGAAACTCCCCCCACACTTAAGTTGTACGTTGTCCCCAATGTACACAAGCAAGCTCACTCATAATGTAGATCAATCTAGAACAAATGTGAGTGAAGCAATCAAAACAACACTCCCCTGACTCCTAGTGTTGCATTTGATGAGAGCTAAATCCTTGGGAGTGATGTTCCAACGGGTTGTGAAGCACACATGGCCAAGTGCTAAAACACCATTGGCCGTACCCATGACAAAGTCTCAATTCCCATGATAACAAGACCATCTGCGCATACGAGGGGGTTCGGTGAAGCTCAATAAAACAAAAACAACTCGAGTATATAAAAGATAAAGCAATAAATACAACTCAAGGCAACAAAACAAAAATAAACTAAGAAGGAAAATCCTTTCTAAGTATACAAGTCCAAAATGAAATGCAAAATGTAATAAAATGAAAGAAAAATAAATCAAGTGTCTACGCACACTACGGCTCCTTTCTTTGCTATGGGAGCTAGATGGAAGGAGTCTTTGGTGGAGGTGGTGTTGGTGATGTGGGAGGGGCACGAGGGAGTCCTCGGCCACAAGACAAATAATGAGGCAAAGTCTCAGCTCTAAAAATCTATCTTTGTAACGTGTCAAAACATGCCATGAACTCTATATGTTGTGCAACTTTGTGCATCTCAAACCTCAACAATCTCTACTCGGGACCTCAGCGATCTCTGTCACGTATCACTCCCACGGCATTCTCGAGCCTCTCAAAGTGATCATGGGGTCGAGATGGTGAAAACATGCGTACTGGGGATTGGTCCTCTGCTATCGCAGGTGCATCTGTCTCCATCTGTGTCACGGGAGGCTCGGGGAATGAGGCTCGAAGCCTCGATATCATCATCCTCAGTCCTCGACTATCTCGGAGCTGGTGGGACCAGGGCATAAACTCCCTTCGAACAACGTGGACGTACCCATCAATCTCATCGTCTCGGGCTCGGGAGGCGGGTATACTCTTCTTCTCGACCTCAGTGAATCACGTCAAGAGACCCATGCCCAAAACTAGTATCGTAATGTGAGGGGCAGAAGATCGCTCCCAATCTGGCATATTGTCCATGATGTTGGATATACTCTACGATGATATGCCCTAGATGAATCGATATGCGCTGAACCATTGAATACGTATCGAGAAGCTCCTATCGGCTCACGACACCAGTGCTATCACCATGGACATTCACCGACCTACTCAGAATGGTATGTAAAATATCGGTATCGCGGGTTGGGAAAGGCACATAGCCTTGGACACCCGAGCTCATCTTGACCACGACCACCAATGTCCTATAAACTCTACGTGGGGTCAAAGCTCCGATGTAATCTATCGTGGCTGGGAATACTCCTCAGTGTCTGTGAATGCCTCCTCTTCTAAGCCAAGCTGAAATGACAACAGAGTAATGCTCATGCTATGGTGATGTCCAAATGTTCTGAAATAAATGGTGTCAAGGCTACATCAAATCTACGCATAAGATTTATCGAACTCGAATGACGATAAGACCTCAAGTGTAAGCTCATGAATGGCGGCTCCTAGTCGATAATAAGCGCCTCCAACCTCCCTTTGAAAGCGAGACTATTGACTTTATCCTACGAACTCATCTCCCTGTGTAAATCTCTCAATATGCACTTGTCCGGGGAATCGAGTCTATCAAGCGGAAGTCTTGACAAGCGCTCAAAATGCACCTGGTGCTCAAGAATAGCAAATCTCATAATCTCGTGCTTAGACCGCGACTCACGCGACCGTTTATCGACACTTCTTTTGACCGAGGTGCCATAATCGCAAATTTTTGAAAGAAATTGATCAAACAAGCTAATTGGGTATCTTGCAAAAATCCACACGATGGTGTGGAATTTTCACTGCCTTGATGTAGATCCACGAGGTGTGAAAAAGACGCATGGCCACACTTCAAAAATACAAAAATACACCGTTAAAGCGCTTCTAACTTCGTTCTAAACATGCATAACCATTCTAATTCTAGAGACAAAGCATTACTAAATAGTTTCATCGATTAAGATCAAGAATTAGCGAAGAAAACAAAACAAAAACTAGGGCTTACCGACGAGTTGAGATTGAAAACCTAGAGATCGGTCAGGAAAACCAAGTACAAATCCTTCCAAAGTCGGCTATCGAGGTCAGGAAATGATGTGAGAGTGCTCTCAGAAGAATGAAGAATATTTAGGATGAAGAGGCAGACAATCCTTCAAAAGGAACTCACACCTCTTGGTAGATTGTACATCGAGCAGGCGTCTAAAGTACTCACGCCCGGTACATCTCTAGGGAAGAGCCACGCAGCGGGGCGTGCGCCCGTGCGCTCTGGGGATAACACTCAATCTCTCTGAATGCAACTACTGGCACTGCGAGAAAATAACACGCCGTGTGCCCGACCCACGAGGGGTAGCCGCACATCCACAATGGCTTCTACGTCCAAGCAGGAGGTTATTCTAAGTGTTTCGCATGCGATGCGAAAATTACGTCTGCAGGCGTCGCGAAACACTTAGAATATTCACGGGCATGGCCATTCACGGGCCCAACACGGTGCGAGCGTACACTCCCTTTGTCTTCTCGGATCGAGGCGGTTCTTACCTTTAAAGATCCACGGTGCGTACGAAAATGGCCACGCTCGTGTGAGTCCACTCCCATAGCTCTCGGGATAATTTGCTAAGATCTGCGGAGAGGCTCTAGCCCTTGCGGAGTACGCGTGGTGGACCATCACAAGGTCACTCTCAAAGGGTGTCCATGCCCCATGCATCTACGGATGAACTCGAGCAAAAACACATGCTCGTGCTTTGAGAAATTCCACCTGCAGTGTGTGTTTCTCTAACTTTATAGATAACTTTTGTGAAACAACGCAAAAATTTACGAACACAACTATACACTCAGAGCCTTCTTTATAAGGCAACTTCAACCTAAGAAAACACAGAAAATAAGCTCAAATGACCTAAACTTCACCAAATCCACATGAAAACACACGATGGCATTAAAAACCCATAATAAAAGTATTTAAAAATAAAGACACCAACACTCAACACTTTTATTCATGAAAACACTAAACTACTAACTAAGAAAACAGTAAACCCTTTGGTTGCCTCCCAAGAAGTGATTGTTTTACGTCACTAACTTGACGTACCTTGTCTTACCTCATGGGGGTTCATAGATGAAGGTTTGCCCTCCTTACCCATAGCTTGAAATGCATGAGCGTGAGCGCCATACTCTTAAAAGGTAGAGGGGGTTAACAAGCTTAGGACCCACCTAGCTATGGTGCATCTCTAATTTGTTGGAGTTCGGCATCTCCGTAGCCTTGGGCCTTTCGGGTGGTGTCTCCTTGCCATCTTTCATCTTCCAGCACCTTTCTTGGGGATCCCGGGAGTATAGATGGTGCTTCTTGATCAAACCCAAGCATCCTACTTCTTTCGTCCACCTCTTGGTCGAACAAACCCTACGTGCTGGGTCCGGATTGAACATTTCCTGCATGTATTCATCCAACAATATCATCCATAGTGTCTAGAAAATACAAAAGGATTATCAAAATCAAAGAGAGAAGATGTTGTATATGGCTTGAGCAAAGGGCGGTATTTTGAGAGCTGTCATAGTCCAACTCGAGTCTCAGCTCCCGCCGTCATGTCAATCAATGCACATTGGAACTCTACAAGAGAATGGTCTCCTAAGTATCAAAGGGATGAAATCCACACATCCCTCGTCGGCGTCTAGCACTACAAGTCATCCGGCGGAAAAATGTAGCAGCCACCTTGTCAGAAACACGTATGCGTCTTCACCTAATGCTCAGTTTCGCGTGTATTTGATTCGCCAATTGCACAAAGTCATCCAGAGTGGGCCTAGGCTCTCCCAAGCCTAGATTGTGACGAAGGTGTATGGCATAGCGTTGATGTTGTGGCTGAGTCGTAATGCCATTTCTTCACCAAAATTGCCAATATTACAGTAATGATTGAAAGCTTCCGGGTCTTTCTTCTTGTTTAGCATGTTCTTTTGCAACGCACCACGGGCAAGAGCCGCATCTAAGATTCTTGAAGCACTCTCCTCCAACTTCCGACTTATTAGTCAATAGAGTACTGCAAAATTTTGCATGCTTAGGCATTTGGGCCGATGCCTCGACAAAGAACTCTTTTGATGTGGGGTTGCTTAGAACATTTCCTCGAACTTCTTGTGCTATTCATCCCCTTGTACATCCGTTCTTCAACCCTAGAGAAGGGATTACGGTAGCTTGAAGGTGGCGGTGCCACCTCCCTTCTCTTTACTTGTTCAGCTTTTCAGCCTCTATGACCTACGGGTACATGTTTTGTGCTACTCATACATAAGCCCTGCAGCCCGACCTCTCAGGCACTTCTCAGTGATGCGCCTTCGCACTGCTCTTTTAGGTTGGTCCTCGGTGGTGATGTCGACAAGCTTCCTTGTGGCCTTTCGATAGAGTTTCCAGAATTTGTGACCAGTTTTCAGTGGATTGTACAAAGAGGCGGCGGTGTGGTTGCGAAGTGTGGCCTCAGGCTGTTGAAACCTTATAATACAT
>NW_024087975.1:0-5519 GCF_009730915.1 Dioscorea cayenensis subsp. rotundata
TAAAGAAAGGCTACCCCCAACCATTTGGTATTTAATCAGGGCACAGCGGGCGTTGACCGGTCGAGGCTCAGGTCCGCGGTGAGTTCAGCGACGTCGGGTCGTTTGGGTTAATCTTTGGGTTATTAAAAATATTTTAAAAATATTATTTTAAAAATTATAAATTGGTTTTAATTATATAATGATATATCAGTAATAATATACATGAGTTATTAGTTATCAAATAAATAATTTGATGGAAAAAAATACAAAAACAATTGCTAATCTTTGATTTGGAAGTAGTAGAAAAAGAGGAAAAAGCTCAAACTTCACATAATATCAATACATAACAATACTTTAATTCACGATAAAAGTTTAAATTTATCATCAAAAGTATCAAACCAAACTCAATCCAATATATAACCAAAAGTTCAAAATTGAAATTACAAATCAAAACGGGTCAATTGAGTCCGACCGCGGTCAACTCGGTTCGACCACGGGTCAATCGGTCCGACCATTGGGTCAACCCGGTCTAACCACCAGGTCAAAGCGGGTCAATCGCGGTCGAGCGGGTTGATTGCATAACCGATCTAATTAAAGACCCTGACCGGTTGAAGCACCGGGTCACCGGGTCAACCGGTCCGACCGCCGGGCCGGTCTGGGTTTGATAACTATGACCCCAACAATCAACCAACAAGAACCATTTCCTGTCAATAATAATTTGGCCATTTAACCAAGTAGCCCCCTTTTTTTTTTATTAAACCAAATGGCCCTAAGACCATCACATCACCCATGTGGGTGATGTGATATGCTGACTGGGCGCTGACTCAGCACCCAGTCAGCACTGATGTGGCATTTTTAAATAAAAAATCTTGATTTATTTTTCATTTTAACCCCTGAATTGTTTTATAATCAATAAGTTGGCTTATTCTTGGGGTTTTTTAACCAATTTTTTTTTAAAAAAAATTATTAAACTTTTAAAATTTATTAAATTTTTAAATAAATTTTTTAAAAATATATAAGTGTGTTTTTTTAATTTAAATCCCTTATTTGTTTTATAATTAACAAATTATCTTTTTTCTTTGATTATTTAACCCAAATTTTATTTAAAAAAAATTATGTATTTTTTTAATTTATTAAATAAATTAATTTTAAAGAATATATTTGAATATGAAAACACAAATTTTAAAATTACAAATTTTTAATTATTTAACCCAAATTTTGCTTAAAAAATAATGTAATTTTTTTAATTTATTAAAAAATTAATTTAAATAATATATTTGAATATGAAAACACAAATTTATTTTTTAATTAAATCGTTAAATCAATAATAAATTTTAAAATTATTTGAAATTAAAAAGCATAATTGCATTTAAATATAAAGTAAAAGTTACATCATATATTTCTCCCTTGCCTAGGGGCAAGTAGTTCTATAATGACCGGGTTGTTTTACATATAGAGCATAAATTATGTCTACTGGGATCAGGGTTTCATCCATATGCATTCGCTTTACGTCGATCTTTGGCTCGCCCAAATGATGACGTCGACCAACAGGTTTCTATCCATATGTAATTTTAAAATTTGTGTTTTCATATTCAAATATATTCTTTAAAATTAATTTATTTAATAAATTAAAAAAGTACATAATTTTTAAAATAAAAATTTGGGTTAAATAATCAAAGAGAAAAAGATAATTTGTTAATTATAAAAACAAATAAGGGATTTAAATTAAAAACACACATATATTTTTTTAAAAAAATTTATTTAAAAGTTTAATAAATTTTTAAAAGTTTAATAAAAAAATTTTTTTAAAAATTTGGTTAAAAAAACCCAAGAATAAAGTCGCAACTTATCGATTATAAAACAATTCGAGGTTAAAAACGAAAAAAATCAAGATTTTTTTATTTAAAAATGTCACATCACGCTAACTGGGCGAGTCGAGTCAGCGTCAGAGATATTACATCACCCACATGGGTGATGTGATGGTCATAGGGCCATTTTGATAATTGAAATGGCCTTAGGCCATTTGTTTTAATAAAAAAAAAAGGGGAGCTACTTGGTTAAATGGCCCATAATAATTCCCATAAACTTCATTATAAAATTAAAAAATAAAAACCAAAATAAAATCATATGGTTTTTAATATTTGTTTATTCAATCCCCTTGAGTGTGATATACAGACATCCACTCTCTATTATATACTCCCTTCTGTTATATTTACATGTTTCATTTTAGAGTTTTTTTGTTTATTTATTTATTTATTTAAAAAATTTATAAAACATTAAATATTATAAATTTATTCTTATATTTAATGTATTTCCTAATACATATTCAATTACTAAATTAAAGATATATATATATATATATAACACAAGAAAATTTTGAAAATATGCAACCATTTTTGTCCATTTGTATGAATGCAGATTCATGTAGAACAACACGTTAAAAGAAAAAAAGAAAAAGGAGAAACGGGCATCATTGAGTTGATCTTCTTGCCACTTTCAAATAGTCCTTATCTATGTGATTGAAATGTTAACAAAAAAATATATAGTCACCCAACACAAAACCTTGACTTTGTCACAAGGATTAGTCACCAAAATGAACACATCAAGATTGAGGATGAATCAATGTCATCAATTGAATGGATGGTTTCTTTGAAGAAAAACAAATGATCAAAAGAGATCTCATCCTGTGTGACTACTATTTCTACACATGAAATTTATTATTTATTTTAGTTTAACTCTTTTATTTATTTATTTATTGATTTATTGATTTATTTATTGTTTACAGAATGAACAAACCAATATTCACATTATATACATGCTGCATGCATGCTTATAAAAATATACTCATTAAAAATAATTGTGATTAAAAAAAAAAAAAATCTAAATATACATATATAAAAATCCCCTAATATACTAACCTTTTCTCTCTCTCTCTCTCTCATAGTAATGAACACCTAAGCCCAGGGCGAAGCTAGAAATTGAAGGTCATGGGGCGAATTGTAATAAAAGTTTTATAATTTTTTAAAAATTTATTTATATGTTAATTTATATTTTAGTTTATAAAAATGAGCGTCAAACAATAAATTTTACAAAAACTCCGCTAAAAATATAATTTTATATATTATATAAATTAATTTGTAAAAAAATCAAAAATTAAAATATATATTTTTGGAAAAAAAATATACGCATAAATTAATTTATAAAATATCAATAGTTCAAATAATAAATTTTTGTAAATTACTCAAACCATCCCTCTATCTTTACTCAATGACCATTAAGCCCTTTAACTTTGTCATAACCCAAGAAACCCCTCCTTTATTGAATGTGGACTTGTCAGTCCAACTGACCACTAACAAAGTTAAATTGGCTTTTAAATTACTCATTTGCCCTTGGTAGTTTGGAGGTTTTACACAAGAGAAAATTTTGGCTAGTGGAATTAATGAATTACCCTTGGTGATTGTTCAAGGTTCAAGAGGGAAGTTGCTTTCCCATCACATCTTTTCACATCCCAAGACCACTAGCACTTGGTAAATCTTCTCCATCATCTTCTGCACCATCTTCTCCATCTATTTACTTCTAGATTTTATAGGATGATACAACGCTAGAGACATCACCGGCCTTGTGGTGAAAAAGCTTGTAAGGTTCTTTTTCGCAAACTCAAAAGAACGCGAGAGAATCCACCCCACATCAACGATATATATGGAGCGAAACCCTGCTATTTCACAATAGACGTTGTGGTTTCATTCTCTATCTTGAGTTCGATTTCGACATATGAGGAAAATTGTAGTGTTTTGAGGATTAGTCAAGCTTGCAGTTACATGTTCACCCCTAAAGAGAAGCTCTTGAAATTCTATGGCATTGAAAGTACTTGATGTGTTGTTTATTGATTCTGTTCTGTGTTTTCTTCATTTGAATACAATTGTTATCACTTTGAGCAGTTTAATTATGGTGGACAGCGAAGATTTACTTTTGAAACTTGAATAGCAACCTACCTTGAAGCACATGTGATGATTATGTTCTGTGTCACGTATTTATTTTCTTGTTTTAGAGTTCACAATTACATTCTAAATCACAAGGACATTGTTCTTCCTATTTACTATGGTATGCATCTATTTAAGACCACGGCTGTCATCTCATATAAACCGATTTTTTTTTTTATTATGTAGGAATCAACGACATGCCCAACCAAGTTGCGAACCTCATGAACGGGAGGTGTTACCTAACACCACTCGTGGACACCATACAAAAGCTAAAGGAGAATATGGCAATGAAACATTGGGAGTTAATCCGACACACACCATTTGCACATTTCATGGAAATGGAAGCTGTAGTCCAAGAGCGCATTGTGTTAGATTTGCTGATGCAAGTGTATGATGAGCGGACTAATATATTCACACTAGGTACGTAACAATCACATCCAATTCAGACCACATGATATGGCAATCGTGCTTGGTCTACAATGTAGTGGGTTGGTTATTAACTTCATACTGAAGCAGGACAGATGCGAATTTGAGGAGGAGTTCCTTCCTTAAGGGGTGGACTGAACCAAAATTGCCTTATGAGGATGTTATTTACATTGGTGATCAGGAAAGATGGCAACAAAGAGGAAAGCTTCGTGAAGTTGTTGTTAGTGTATATCCTAGGATTCATGCTCTTCCTTACCACCTCATGCTCAGCACCAAGATGGCTAGCACAGTATGTTGAAGACCTACTAAGATTGCATCAATATTCTTGGGCACTTACTGGGAAAGAGGTGAGTGGTTTCTTCTTACTCTTTTTCTTTCATGTCAGTTCCCTTCCTAATGTCAATTGTTTAGGATAACAACATAGAAGTTCACATTCTACTCTTCAATGTCAAATATTTATGTTTGTGTTTGTAAAATGACATTTCCAATTACAAAAATTGATTGTAGTCTGCTGTTGAACTTTGAAGGATAAAATATCTGAATCCTGAAAAGAAAGCCATGTTCAACATCAAAAACAACTGATTGTATTAAAAAATCTTAGTTTATCCACTGACCTTGTAGTTTATGTATATCTTTAAACATATAATTGAGTGGTTATTATTATGACACAGTTCGAGCCATTGGTCCCAGAGGGTCAGTTTGAATTTGAAGTTATTGATTATGGAAAAGTTGACTATAGAGGCTTGCAAAATAGTTTGGTGGAGTCATCTACCCATCCCCAAACTTCAAAATTCGTCAAAAAACAGACACACAAAAGGCTGTGGTAAAGCGAGAGGGAAGTCATCATCTAGAGGACACAATTGAGGGGTTATACCAGTTAGCTTCGAACAGAGTGGTCATAGACGCCCCCCCCCTCCTCAAGTCCGGATGAGAATAAGTTTGCTCGTCTATGAGATGAGATTAGGTCACTACAAGCAAGGGTCAATGGCTTGGAGTGAGCATCTCAGACGCATAAGGACGAGGATGATGAGGACATGATGAAGCCAAACCCAAAGAATAATGTCATACCTTTCTAGAAGGAAGCATCCCCCATGCTACTGTAGGGGGAAGAAAAACTCCCACTCAAGAGAACTC
>NW_024087976.1:0-20583 GCF_009730915.1 Dioscorea cayenensis subsp. rotundata
ATTAGTAATGCAAAATCATATATACAACTTAGTGCACGTATGATGTTTGATCACTACACAATGTGTTGTCCACAATCCAAACAGTTTTCACATCTAGTTTGTTATCCTGATTTCTCCTTTTTGAATTTCTTGCTTTACTTTTTGTAATTTCTATTTCATTTTATATCATTTGTAATCCCTCCATGTTTAACTCCTCTTTTCTTTATATATCATGATTTATCTTTTTATAAAAAATAAATAAACAAAACATAAATTTCACATTAGTGTTAGGAAAGGTAATATTTTGAAATAAGCTATTAAGAGGATAAAAGAGAAAATTTATAATTTTTATAAAGAGTTGGTTGAGAAAAGATACCCTATATATAATTGATTAAGTATTAAATTAAAAATATTTAAAACTTAAACTTATTATCCTAAGTTTTTGAAAAGAGTTAATTTGAGAGATTATATAACACTTATTAAGTATTAAAATTAAAAATAATATCTTAACTTATTCTAATACATAATTATTGAAAGGTTTCCAAAGACCCGGAAATTATTATTAAAAAATTATAAATTTTAAAATTAATGATGAGGTCTTCAAAATTAGGATGTTTAAAATAACTGCTTATGTAACCGTACTTTTAAGTAAGATTTATATATATATATATATATATTTAAATCTCAATTCATATAAAATATATTGAGATAGTAATTTTGTGTCAACACAAATCTCTGGCCTAATTTATGTTATCATTAAGATTAAAATATATTCACAAGCACTTGACAAATGCATGACAATAGATTATCGATTCAAGTTCAAGTGATGCAAACAATAAAACAAACATCTCAGATCGGTTCAACGAACATCTTTTCATAGAAAGAAAATTAATACTATTCCTTAAAAATAAAAACCCACAAATATGATTTTTCAAGCATGTTCTCCCAACTTCCAAGCCAATATGTTCACCATATCAATCCAAATTAAATAATAATAATACATAATAATACACACACACACACACACATTAATATAGGGAAAATTACTGCTCACCCTCGTAATTTTCAAAACTTCCCAAAACCCCTCCTACTTTTTACACACTCTCGGACAGCTCCTTCCGTTAGTGTTTAACTTCCCTTTTACCCCTACCGCTCACTTCAAATGAGTCCATGTTGTGAAATCCCATTTTTTGCCCTTGAAAATGGTGGGAAAAACGCCAAATCACATCATGTTCAACCTTTCAAGGGCTTTTCTCGCTTGGTTTCTCGAGTAGACAATGCCCAGGAGTCGATTACATCTCTGTTCTCTCTCCCTCATTTCTCCTCATTTGATTTGTTCGACTTCGCCTCGCCGGTTTGCATAATACGTGAGAATCTCTTCGCTGCTATCAGTTTCGACCATTCTCATGCGTGTTTATTATGGCACTATTGTGGTAGTCCGGGTAAAGTTTATCATACCCGAAATATATAAACTCGCTTCTCCAATGTAAATGAAGTTGATTTCCATCGGATTGGTCAAGCGCACTCCATCTTCAAATGAAAGTCAGAATCGATTTTATCGTCGAGACGTAGCATGTGCCATTGTCGCTCCGCTTGAAAACGAGTTCATTTCGCTGTAAAGTTCTTTCCTCGTTTATGGTTATCTATTTGTATATTTTTAAATACTGTTTAACTATTTGCTTTTATCTGCTTAAATATATTACCAATATGTTTAATAATTGTCATCTCCGCTTTAACTTTATCTTTACCCTGTTTAACTATTCATATTAACGTGTAAATTCTCAAAGTCTCGCAGTAAACGGTCGATCTTTTTGTTTGATCCGTGCGTTGGTGTGGCACGGTGTGGCAGTATGGTATCCCTGCATAAGAATTAATGACGTGCATATAAATATCCTAACACCCGCTCATTGTCAACGATCAATGGCGGTCCACCGCGGTTTCACTTTTTTCTCGATATGAACCGTCCATCCGCTTTGGACTTCACACCATAAATCACAAGGAAGAACCTTCCCATGGACAACCACTCCTCGCCGTCCTCATCATTTTCCTCCTCCTCCTCCTCTTCCTCCCTCGCTCATCCGCTTCCCCTGCATGATATTCACCGGAGTCGAAACGAAAAGTTCAAAGATCAATCTCTATCTGAAAGGATGTCTCGCGATCCTCCCTCATCTTGAGAATCAATCACCGTAATCACGCAAATAGTTAAACTATCTTTCTCGCCTCGAATGCAGCAGGATTCTCCAAATGTGGATGACGGGCAAGCAATTGCTGGGCATTTCGACTTGGGTAAGAAAAGAAAGTTTTTCACTTATTGCGTGATTGCATGGAGGATTCTCTAGAGGAGGGAGATCGTGAAACATCCTTTAAGATGGAGTTGATATTTATCACTTGAGACTTTTTGTTACCGCTTAAGAACCCTACGCTGTACAAATATTACTTTCGTGTTTAACTATCGTGATCTTCGCTTAAGTCGCACTCATGACACATTGATTAATAGACGCTTTTCATGAATGTGTTTGTTTAACCTTTTTCAATGTTCTACGTTGTGCAGTGTTCAAGTTGATGCGCATGTTATGCAACCGCCGTGAGCATTTCGAATGCATGTACACTTGTTTCGCTTTCTACGAGTGGTCGAGTCATGAGTGTCCAAGGTCCGAGAAGACGCTGTAAATGTTGTAAATGTTTTTATTTTTAAATGAAACAAGCTTTATTTGAATGTGAACTTATGATATTTAATCGATTCTCCATTGTAAACATTTAAATATTTTAAACAAACAAACCTAGTTGAGTGTCTCCTTGTGATAACTTGTGAAATTTAAAATGTAGACATAGTAAAAACAATTTGGGAAACAAAGAACGAGATTGTAAAACAATACAAAAAAAGTTAAACAATAATCAATTTACTCTTTTAAACAACGACAACGGTGTTTTAGCAAATACATAAAGATGTTTAAACAAATGATCCCAGAGGTACTCCATCTTCAACGCGATGTCATCTGAAACCATTCAATTTAAAACAATAACATATATTTTAAAACAGTTAAATCACTATATTTAAACGGTTTACGTATTGTTTACATGATATAGACTCATGTTGAGATGGGAACTTTCATTCGAGCGATGACAATATGTCTTCATCGCGACAGTGATATATATTTCCTTTTTGCCCTCTGGGATGGAAGGGAAAAATACTCGCCCAATCACATCACGCCTAGTCTAACCTCTATGCATACAATCCGCACTTTTTTTGTTTGCCTATCTGACCGCTGTTTGTTGTTTACATCTTCTTCTTCTTCTTCTTCGTGTTCTTCATTTCATTTGGTTTGTACGATTTGGTTTTCGGCTGATATATTATGGAGAGTTTTTGTGATATTGCTAGATTCAACGGGGAGGAAGAGTGCTAATGTTCACTGCCCGCACTTTTCTGGGAGTTGTTGTTAATGAGATACGTGAGCGATGGGGTCTCAAGTTTCTCTTGTCAGCGAAGTTTATCACACCGTATGGATATAAAACGGTTTGTCCAATAGAAAATGATGTTGACTTCCAGTGGATGTGTCACGTGCACTCCATCTTCAAATGCGCTCAGAAGTGATCTTGTTGTCGAGATGTAAAATGTGCCATTGCTGAATCCTAATGAAAAACGAAGTTTTACTCATCAGAAGTTCCTTCTCTTTTTATTTGATCCAGCTAGAGTGGGTTCATTAGTGTTTAAATATGTTAATCATCGGGTTAACATCTTGTACTAATCGTTTACGTTATTCGGTAACTGCTTAAGTATTTAATTTAACCTTTAAATATTGTCATTATCACTTAAACATTATATTCTCCGCTTAACATATTGATCTTTTCATTTCGATCAAGTGTTGGCGAGGAATTCAGATCTCGCAAGTGCTCTCTGCTCATCCCCATGGTGACTCGACGCTGTGGGATGTCTTCCTTCCTCGCCGATCATTCCAAGTGCGTCATTGATATTGGACAATGTTTTGACGGTGGTGAACATTTCAGTGATGTACTTCGAAATCATGCAATCAAATGGAATTTTGACTTCAAATTCATAAAGAACGAAAAACATCGAGCGACTCGTGGAATGCTCGCCGATGGTTGTCGTTGGCGCCTTCATACATCAAAAGAATATAATAAAAATACTTTCAAAAATCAAGACAATCAACCCGCACACACTCTGCGGTGGTGGCATAGGTTCAAGGCCACATCCGAAAAGCGGCCCAAAAATGGGTTAGCGCATTTGCGTGATTCGTGAGCTTCAAGGATCGCCCTCGTACAAGGCCATCGACATTCGTGAAGCGACATGTTGCGGGAACATGGTGTCCACATACCATACAAGCAGTGCTTGGTTGGGAAAAAGAGCATGCCCGGGTGGTCCTCGACTCGCAAATGACATCTCCAACTACTATCGCTTGCTTTTGGTATGTGGATAAGGTGGTCTAGACAAATCTCGGAGTCATGGCGATCGTGGAAAGAGACGGTGATCATTTTAAACGTGCATTCTTTTCTTTTAGTGCGTGTATTGTGGGATTCAAGAGGGCTTGCAGTCATCGCTTTCTCGATGGTACCCACCTCCTGGAAAATATCGGCACACCATCGGGTCGCCATGGGAAAGATGGAAAACAATGGTTTTTCCACGCCGCTTCAGATAGTCGATAACGAGACCGATGCCAATTGACTTGGTTCATATCTAAGTTAGGCGATGCTTTATACGAGGAAGGAGATTATCATGAGATAATTAACTTCGTGTCGGACAAGTCCAAGAGCCTTGTGAATGCAATTGCGAGAGTCTTCCCTTCTTCGCCACATGCATACTGTCTTCGACATTTGGAGGCCAATTTTTATGAAAGCCAATGTCGAATTGGGAAGGCTTCTGAGGGAGGAGGCTAGTCTATATGCTTCCGCATTGCGCTGGCATCCACGACTAAAGATTTCACGATACCGTGAATGAACCGCAGGCCACATCACCCAAGCTCATCACTAGTTGATTAATAAATCGGATATGGCACATTGGTCGAATTATCCGCTCGTGAGGTGATCATTGGGGTGAGATGTATTCAAATGTCGCGGAGTCGCTCAATGCTTGATCAAAAAAGCTCGCCATTTACCTAGTGATGAAAAATGGTCGACTCCATAAGGTCTCGCTGAATGTTGATTTTACACTTAACATTTAGTGTTACCCTTTTAAACATTTTTCAATCTTTTGTTTAATTCGACTTGTCTAACTTTTAAATATTAATCCTTTTCATTTAACTATTTATAATAATGTTTAAACATGTTTACTGAATTATTTAACCATCAATCGCCTTTTGTTTAACCTTATTTGCCACGCTCAAGTTGATGCGTACAAGTTATGTAAATCCCAGCGTGAGCTAAAGTGAACAAATGGGAGACCTACTTATGCCCGCATATACATCTCGAAGGTAGAGATCATTGTTGAGGATAGCTCGAAATCTTCGTGGTTGGTCGCTGTGTCGATGATCGCTACGTAAGTGATCGACTCAAAGGCAAAGAACTCTCGTATATCTTGCCATCGTAACTTATTCGACGACGGCTGGCAAGTTTATGGTATCCCTTGCAAACACGCTGATACCGCAATAATAGCGCATGCATACCAACGCTCATCGATTTATTAGCGACTACTTCACCGCCGACAATTACAACTCGGGCGATAAGGAAGCTATATTCCCATACACCAAGATGACGAGCCTTCGAGACGGAAATCGTGGAGCTTCGCTTATGATCACCGCGATGAGAAGGCACCGGGCGCCCTAGATGAAAAGAGGATCGAGTCGCAAAGTGTTAGATGTCCGTGAGTTACATGCAAGTACCGCCATGGATCCGGTCACAATCGAGATCTTGTAATGAAACCGTCACCGACTAGTCATTGTAAATAAGTCGACTTTCTAAAGAGAAACAATCAATCTGACTCGAAATTTTTTTCATATTTAAACTCTTATTCTTTACAGAAAGGTTATCGCTATTTAAACAGAGATATAAAGTTATGTAAACGTAGAAACTTTTAATTTTTAAATGTTTCAAACTCGATATTTTAAACGATAGATGGTAAAGTTAAACATTAAAACTGAAATGTAAACAATGACACTCAGAATTAAACAATGAATTGAATTTTGAATGGAATTTAGTCCTGACTTTACAATTGAAAAATGCATACAAAAATTTACATTGACATATACAAGTCATGTTCTTCGAAAATGAAAACAATGAATTGAATTTGTCCTGGTTTACATTCGAAAACAAAATTGACATTAACATATACAAGTCCCGTCTGCTGAATAAAAATTAACCCTGCTTCGAACGACCTCTTTCTCATGGACGCCACCGCCTCCCTCCCTTAAGTACGCGGGTAACATACTTTAATCTCGTAAGGAACGTCCCGTTTCATGCAGTAGCCGTAGCTCTCACCCCAAAGTAATTGCTAGATAAACCGTGATGACATAGACGACGCAATCGACGCTCTTGTTTTTGCCGTGGGGTTTCCATGTCGTAGAACGAGTGGGTACTTTATGTCGCCGACTGCTGATCCGCATATCGACACCATGTCGAATAGATTCGTACTGCCGAGATATGCAAGTTGAGATTAAGATACCGTTTAAATAACAAATACTGTCAATGGGACATAATTAAAGAACTTACCATGTCCAACGCGTCTTTTTAGTACCCCGCGCATGAAGAATAATTATTGTATTCTTGTTTGTCATTGTCAATGACCTACTTACATGGAAGTGGCCATTCATTATTACTCGGAGGATGATAATTTGAACTTCATACAAGTCAGCATACAACATCTCCGATCATAGCCATAGTTGTTTCATAAAGTGCCGTCCTTCTTTGACACATAAACAGGCCAGCTGGGTCTTGTAATGGAGGCGCTCTTGTAGGATATGGCACTTTGCTCACCGACTTTTTGTATTATGCATACAAAAGCGTCCATCACATCATCTGTGACCATCTCCTTACCCTTAAGGAGAGTGTATAATTTGTCCCGTGTGATCATCAACTCCTGCTCGTATTTGTTAAGACGCGATTGGCCAACCTATTTTTTCTTCTTCGGAACGAAGACTTGTCGAGCTCGCCTTGTCCCAATTTTGATCGCCTCGATCATCTCCCTGCCGTTCCGCTCTGGGGTCTTCATGGGCACCGCTGCTGAGCCTTGACGGTGTTCAAAGCACTCGAAAGAGATCTTCCTCGGCGCGGGACTGGGCGATAGCATCCAACCGCAGACACATCCTTACATGGTTGTTGTTGTGATCGTGTCCGGCTCGCGCGACGACGACTAAAGATCAACCGCGATATACCCTTACATGCTTCTTTTGTTGTGGGATTGTGTCCCGCTTCAATGCGGTCATTTGCCGGCCACGCCCACGCCATGGCAATAGATTTAACGATCTTCCTCACCGCATACGGCAACAAGATCAACTGGAGACACACCCTTTAGCTTGTTCTTGTTCTTCGTGGATTGTGTCCATCTTTGATGCCGCAATCTCGACAGCCGGTTCCACCGGGTCAGGGATTTCGTTAATAAGGGAGTAAACGATCTTCTCAATCGTGGCAACAGCCACATCATCTACGATATCTTCCACCGTCATGGCCATGTCATCTACGGTGACAGACTCAGTAACAGCATCAGCCGCCGATGGTATTGCTATTGTTTCATCGTCAGCCGGCGGTAGAGACAGAGCGATGATTGTTTCTCCCTCTTTTGTCAAGTCTCTTTGAATGTGGCCGTCTTGGAATGGCCACCCTGATGATGTAGTCGTCGTCCAAATTCCGACGGCTCGTCGGGCTCTCGGGTGGTTCATTTCTTTGGAGGGATAGGCGCGATTGATTGTGAGCGTCCTTCGAGTGCCTCGACACGAGCTACAAGCCCGAGGAAACTTCGATCGTCAATATCCGCATGCGCTGCATAAGAGTTGCGGTGACATCTTCGCCTAAGGTGAGTCGGGTGGGGCTGCCGCGGTCGGAGGGGCTGCCATGGTCGGGGGCTACCACAATTGGGGGAGCCCATCGTTGTCGTGGTAGGGGGTTATTGCAATCAGGCGGGGTGGGGAGAGCTTCTCCGAGCGTCGAGGAATGCGTCGGCGTGGTGGGGTCGGAAGTAGGAGAGCGGCGTTGGCGCGCACGATAGAGGCGCCCTCTCATCCCGCCTTGAGCAAGTGGTTCCGGAGCGATAGCATCCATCCGTCGGTTGGCCCCAACAAATATTTCTTCTTAGCACTCATGGGAACCATTTCGAGGAAACTAACATATGTAAACCAAACAATTTTAAGTGAAAATCATTCGGTTTAAACTATAACAACTATATTTAAAGCAGAGTTTTTATATATTAAACATTATAGAATATATTTAAAGCGGAGAACAAAATATTTAAACCTTTATGAATAAATTTTAAACTGTAAATAATAAAGTTAAATGCTAAATAAAATGTTTAAACATTAAAGACTTTTATTAAACATTGTCCAGTGATTTATTACCTCTTTTTCCTTGACGATGACAAGATTTGGTTTCTCACGTCGCTTGCTTCCGGTAACTACTTTTTCACGTAGCACGAGCATCCTTGGGATCTTGCCAAAAGCGGACTTTCTTTCCCGTTCGGTCATCTCGTAAAAACCATACGTTAAGCAGCGACCGAGCACTCTTAATATATCACGTGTTGGTCTTCTTCCCGGTAGCATCTATCTTGCACTCGAGCGGTTGCTTGTGGAATGTCCTCCATCGACCCGCACTTGTGCGTCGCTGCGCGCATGCGTATCGCCCATGGCGGGTAGAACATCGACATAATCAACGATCGATTCGGAACCGAGCATGATGTATTTGGGAAGAGGACGTACCCATGAGGTACACCATCGAGGGAGTTTGACAAAATTATCTTCTTCCCACTACGATCGAACAAGTTGCACAAGAGTGCTCTTGATGGAGTCTCTGCTGTCTCGTGGGTTTTTGATAAATACCTCCCTTCGAGCGCTGGGCGGGTTTTTCTTCTGAAACACACTTGCGTCGCCATCGCCACAGTGAGACCAGAACGAGGGCCACATCACGAGGGCTGAAACTCGGCGAGCTTTCCCGATCCTAAATTTATTGTGCGACCATCGTCACCTTTGTAGTATAGAATCAAGAAGGGCCATCTTTTGGTATATAGCTTCCGGCTCGATGAATCTTTGCAAGCGAGTGTCCGCCGGATGATCTCCCGATGTCGAGGGGTCGTGTTATCTTTCAATTCGACTAAGGTCTCCACTACTGGGTGTCAAATAGCATCGCCCATTAACTAGGTTGACCGCCGTAGTCACAAAGCTGCGACAATAACAACACATTCAACATGCGGTATTGACAAATGTTTAAGCGGAAATATAAGATTTTTAAAGCGGTAACCTCGGTTCTTAAAGCGAGAGATATCAATTGTTAAATAGAGAACTTGTTTATTAAGCAGAGACAACAATACTTAAAGCGAGACAACAAAATTTAAAAGCTGTAACATCGCATTTCTTAAAGCGTAAACCTCATTTGTAAAAAGCTGCAACCATATCAAATGAAAGGGGAAAATGTACATTATAAATATTACACAAATCATAACAATCGAAAAAAACTATTTCGATAGTGTATCTGACGAGACAGCAAAAACAACACAAAACCCCTAGCCGAGAAATTGCCCTACTGGGACTAACAAAAACCCACGGTAGAAATCCCCCTGAGACTTTAATATCTTCCAACAAAAAGCAGGGAGCACAAAGCGAAAGCAGAAAAAAATCTTTCTTTGTAACAGAATAGTTACCATAAAAACCATACTCGATACCTTAGATTGCAAACTGATGAAATGCCAACTACTTGCGTGGGACTTCTCGTCGAGATCTGGGATGGAAAGGGAAAAAGTGCGATTCTGGGAGGTGCTAGCGTGAGAGACAACCGGAGACGCTTGGAAATGGAAAAAAAGCGAAGGCGCTAGTTGAGAAAAATAACTAAAAAGCCTCCAGGTAAATTCGTCTCTTGGGGTTACCCTCACGGAAAACCCCCACTTCCTCTCATCTTGCTGAAATGGGCTGCAGATCACGACTCCCCATGCAAAGGGCATTTTTCGTCCCATAAAATTTGAAAATCAATCCGTTGACATCCATTACATGCTTTGGGGGTTGAAAAACATGGAATTAAAAGGAAGGGGTTTTTGGGGAGTACGAAAACTAACGGGGTATTTTTGGCAATATTGCAAACTTAGAAGGTGTTTTTGGCAATTTCCACTAATTTTTATGTATGCTTCTCCCACTCTTTTTGTCCTAACCCTCTTCATGTTAGTAAATAAATTTCATATATTGTTATTTTGACAATTAAAAAAATTATATTAAAAAAAACCCATATTCCTTCCATCCATAACTCTGTCCCTCTTTCCTTTAGAGCATTAAGAAATTTCTAACGTGACGTGACGAATTAGGGAATCAACGAGAAGAAACTTAAACAAAAATAAAAAAAAAAAATTTGAAAGATTTGGTGAAAGTCAAGAGGAGTACTATTTAAAAATTAATTTATTTACGTGTTTTTTAAGTAGATTGATATTGACATATTGTCCTAAAGAAAAAAATGTTAGTAACTTGTAATTTAAGGAAAATTTATTAGAAAGGAAAAAGTCAATTGTAATTTTAGAAGCTGTAATCTCAAAAATCAATTTTTTGAAAATAATTTTTGAAAATGGTACATGCACTTGCATATCAAATGTCAATGTTCTCTACAGTGAACTTGGAAAACAAGAATAACGTACAGATGAAAACAAATTTTTCAATTTTTGAATAATATAACTGTAATTAACTAATAATATGTACGTATGTTATGGATTACAAGTTTCGAGGTACATAAGGGTTGAATTTTTAAATGAATCCTAAACTGGTTTTGGTTATTTAAAATCTCAAACCAGTCATATATAAACCATAAAATATTATCACCATCATACAGAAATTATTTAATAATAAAAATATATTTATAAATATTAAATACAAAATTTTTCATGGAATTTAATTTTTAAAAAATTAATGGAGTAGTTAGATCTAACCTTTAGTAAATCATCTTTAATTGATATCTTATAAATAATATGTTTAACTTAGCTTCACTCAAAAATTAAAAAAACAAACTTCCTACAATACAACTTTTTATATTTTTCATATTTAAATTTAATATATAAAAATCATTTTTACAAAAAAATAATGCATGTACCTTGCACATTGCCAATACAGATACTAGTATATGCGCAAAATCAAGTTGGCCATTTAGATTTTTCCATATAATTAAACAATCATGTCATTAGTGACAGGAACATCATAATAATAATAATAATAATAATAATAATAATAATAATAATAATAATAATATGATTCATTTTGCAATGTGTTATATTTCGTACTGAGAGAAAATGTTGATGCAGCAAGCTCCCCTAACTACCTTGTGAAGAACAACACAAACATCCAATATTGACTTCAAATACTAACTCAATTAAAGTCATGTAGGACAATTTGCGTAAAGTCTTTGGCCAAGAGGCTTATAAAAGATGCAATAGAATCACTCACAAGCATGCAAATAGAGCAAATAAAAGCAAATGAAGATGAAATCATACTTCATTGAGACCATCCTTCTTGTGATCATTGTTAGCCCTAGTGTTGCTATTGTTACACCACCACCACCCGGTCCACCCCTCTATGTCTTTGGGGACTCTTTGGTTGATGCCGGAAATAATAACCACTTGCAAGATCCTGCTCCTAAGGCTAATCATCCATTTCATGGAGTTGATTACCCTGGAAATGTTTCAACAGGAAGGTTTTGCAATGGGTATATTGGTTCAGACTATGTGGGTATGATTTTATATATATATATATATGTGTGTGTGTGCATTCATTCATGTTGATGTTAAATTTTTATTTTATCATATTTAGAATCAATTTTTGAATAATTAGTCTAGCTAATATAACCTTTTTGACTTGATAGGATTTTTGAATAAAGCTACATCTCATTTACACAAATATTATTGCAATAATCAATAAAAGCGTGTATGGTTTGGTTTAAATGAATAAACGTAATTATTTGAAAAATCTAAAATACAGAACCATAGTTATGTTCTTAAATGGGCATTGAGGGTTTGAGATGATGAACAAAAATGGTTTATGGAATCCCAACGGTGCTTTGAATTGATTGGCGTCGGATCCGCTTACGTAGGGTGTTCGTTTTGGGGGAGGACTGGGAGATCGAGCCTCATATCCTACGTGAGGTGAGGCACGTGTGAGTTGAGTTATACTCGCCCTGCACGCACGTCCACAGGGTTCTAATACTTGTCGCTTTTCTCAGCAGGTTTATGGAAATTTTAACCTCTTTTTCCAGTTTTTCTTTTACAAAATAGAATTCAACGATCCTATATACTTAACTCTATCAAATAAAATGAGCACATAACCAGGTATATATTTTCAAGCCAATAGTAGAATGAATTGAGCTCTAGGTCATTCAAAATCTTGGCTCATTCTTTAAAAATAATTGTAGTAAAAGAATTGGGACTTGTTTTCAAGACGTCTTTTATTATATTATATAAATTATTTATATACTAATTATTTTATGTCAATGTATTTATAGATAAGCACTTTACATTGTAATACTCCTCCGTTATATCATGCATGATCCAGTGTTTCTTTTTATCATGCGTTTCTAACGTCGAAGCGTTTTATTATCCAAAAGTGCTACTTGACTCTATTCAATTATAACTTTTAGAATTAAATATGAGAGAGAAATGCGAAGATATAAATTATGGAGTAATCTTTGGAAAGATATGAAACTTTTATAAAAGTTTGTGAAATAACTCAAATTTATTGGTATGTGAGATTACGTTAAGCACGTAGAGATAAAAAGGAGCGGAGGAGTATTTTAGTTTATTCGAGTTACTATCCGAGGACATATTCTGAATAATAAAAACTGTTTGGTAGCAATGTGCTTGGGATATCCAGCAAAGCCCACCAGCTTATCTCTCTATCACCAATGAATTTCAGACGTTAGGAGGAATTAACTGCTTCTGCCGGATCAGGGATCTTGAATTCAACTGTATGTATATGACATCATCTATATATATCATGTTATTTCATTTTGTCTAATTAGAGATAAAAATAGGATAAACTTTTTATTTTTATTTTTATTTTTATGATGATGATTTAATTAATGTTAGGGAAGGAACACTATCATTGGCAGACAGCAAGTGATGTATTTTTGAAGGAGCAGCAAGCAATTTATCAGAGAGAGTTAGCAATATGGCTCCTAACACACTACTATCAAAATCCATCTTCTACATAAGTTCTGGAAGCAATGATATATTTGCTTATTTTTTTGGTTCTAAAAATCAAACAAATAATCAGCCTCATTGCAGCAACTATGGTGAACAACTTCTAGACTCCAGGCTGACGAGCATCTATATCTATCTCAGTTTCATGCAAAGTTATATATATAAAGACAGCCAATTTATTTGTTTTTGATGCTCGATCTACTCTCTTCATAAATATTTGAAAACAAATGATACTAATGTTTTATCTCAAGATCTTTCTTTCCTACTAAATCAATATTATTATGATGTTTGTATACTATATGCAGGCCAATTGGATGAGATGTTATAAAAAGCTTTCCACACTGTTTTGTATTGTTTGCAGAAATTATACAAATCTCTGTGGAGACAAGAAGATTAATGTGCTAGTACATCAAATATTGGGTGCATTCCATTTTATAAGAAGTTTACTTTCTGTCATCTGGTGATTGTCTCGGAGGAGTTAAAAATAATCTTTCTATTCAGTCGGAAATGAAAACTAGTGATCTTCTCCAAAATCTCATCAACAATGCCTGAATTGGGATACACAATTTCTCATGAGACACATGCTGGAAAGGTTAGACGGTGAACTTCTTGAGTACATGCCATCGCGTAAGCATCATATATTATAACATGTTAAAAGCCGGATCAGGTAGAATTGGAAATTTTGAAAAATTTCATAGTTTGCGGGCATCTTAAATTTGGATTGAGAAATATGTATGCTGGAAGTTAAAGTATACACCTTTAACTGTAGAAATTTGAATAAATAGTAAAGATACCTAACTTCTTACCCTTTGAAGACTGCAAAGTAGACTAATCTGGATATTTCGACACTCACAACTAAACTTCTGAATATGTTTCTCCACTGTTAATGAGTAGAATCTTTCCACCGAAAAGAATGCGTCCATTTTGAGACAAGTCGAGCGAATATCCAAAACATGGAGACTAACGATAGTTGATTTGTTAACCAGATTATAGATGCAAAGTTAGATTCGGAAATCTAAACTCGCAGTAATATTATCCCAAAGTTAATCTGACTAAGATTTAAATTGGACAAATTATTCAACATGTATTTCACATTATTTTGCCTTTTTCTTCGTCCAGCCCAAAACAACTAGGCCACTTTTTAAAGTTAAATTTCTGGACCTCAACTATCGTGAATGGGTTCATAAAACACTACAACTATATATGATATTGCGTCATTACATGATTGGTCTTTTATGCAAGACAAACTTTTGGTGCTCGGTAAATGGTGCCCTCTATAATTTCGTGTAGAACATGCTAGTAATAGAGATTTTGGGCTGGTGTTTGCAGTGTGAGAGACCTTTAAAGTCAAATGTCGTAAACCTTAAAATATCAAATCCTTGTGCAGTCCTTCTGACTAATGAGAATGTAGATTAATCAACTAGATAAATATTACATGAGCGTCAGGAATATATTTGAATCCTGGGTCGAGAGAATGTTCATTTGTGTAGGGTATGACTATGCTAAGTAATAATCGATATAAAGAGATAACAATTTCAAGCTTAGCACATACAATATAAACAGAGATTTTATACGTCACAGGTCATCTAATTATTGATGTAAAGCTGATAAAGCTCTCATAATATTTACTAAAATGTCGACGACAATTTGCTGAGATCATTTATTATATGGAATTTTTCGTATTTGTTTAGGATTTACAGACTTGACAAATGCATGTTGTGAGAACTGGAAGGTTTTAATGGAGAAGCTCCATGCAGCCAATTAGGCATCCAAATTTGTGCCCAATCAGCAGCAAATCAGTGAAGCTGACTCACATCACCCAACAGACTGTGTAGTCATAAGTGGGGTGACCGTCGAAAAATGGCATGCTTTGGCTCCAATGAATGTCTCTCCCACTGAACATCCAACAGCTGGGTGGAATGCAGGTTTCAGTGCAATTTCCCAAATAAATGTACATCTAACTGAGAACCCAAATTTTTATATGGTAGCTGCTCCTTTAGAGACAAGTGACACTTTTTAAATAATCAAAATTGTTCTCTTTACATCGATATATATTCATAAGCCGGACTTCATTGTTTAGTTAAGCTCACGTCCTCATAAACTCAAGAAATAAAAAGAACTTCTTTCAACTTGTTTGATGCTGCATGCAAATTCAATTTGTTTTGAAATACTAATATCGACAATACTTCCACAATTATTAATTTGGTTTAAATTATTGCCTTTGCGCCTTTTCATCTCTATCAACTTTTGCTCTTCTCCATCCATGTGACATAGTAACGTCGTCTCACGATTGAGACATTTGTAAAGTATCTAGCATGCCATTGTTAAAATACCATTTATACAGAGGCATATGATTGTCTAGGGTGTAATTGAAATGTACACAAGGTATTCTTTATATTATTAATATGTAGCCTAACTTGAGAAAGAGTAGCTACTTAGTGGCCATTTATTAAAAAGGAAAGACATCAAATGAATAAAGTCAAACTGAACAACAGTAAGAGGCACAAGAAATGCAGCATAGGGGAGAAAGGGCTGGCACAAGATTATACAATTAAAAGTGAGCCAGCTTGCCTCATTGGTTCTCTTGAACCACCTGCCTTGTCCGACACTGCAGTTGAATAGAGAAAGGATCACTTTACGCACCATGGCCAGCCAGCACTGGTAAGGCTACACGGGTTCCACTTTCGTGGTTTGCCAGACACCTTTTGGGTGAACCGACATTAATAAAGCAAGTGATGGATCTCACGGGAGTAAATGTTGAGTATGCTAAGAAAAATCACAAATCCACTTTCAAAGAATTTTAGAGAGATCTGAACAAGTATTAAAATTTCCTAGATAGCCCTTGTAGCTCTCAAAACAACACTCCTAAGTGTGAGCATCAGACACTGAACTAGTTTCATCTGACATCCAATTCAGCGCAATGGAGAATTCGTGAATAACGATCTATATGGCTCTCTATAGCAATCGACATAGCCAGGGTTGTTTGTTCCTACGAAATATAATTACAGCATGTTTATGCGGCAATCCAACATGAATAAGGATCCATGAACCAAAAATAGCAGTGGCTAATAATTGATGGCAGGAACATAGAGATTCCTGGGATGGTCTTTGGGCCAAGCCAGCTCGAGATGTAAAAGGTGTTTCAGTCGATGCGGGACTTTCCTCTCACCAGCTTGAGGTCCCTAACCTTGCTCCAAAGGGTTACCTGGGGTTCTAGGACATGTTAAAGCACATGCTCAATCATACTCTAATCCACCGAGGCTTCTACAAATGCACAGAGAGGCCAGACAAACTCCATACATCTATTCTGAAATTGCATGGATATATTTTGACCTTAACTGTGAGCCATTAAACTCATGTGAGGCAAATTTGGCCTCGAGGAGCGATGCGCGGAGATTGCAAAACTCTCCAACCATCCTGTAAACTTCACCTAGAGAAATTTCTTTTGGAGGGAATTGTAGACACTGAGAAAATTTGTTACTTTTTAGTCTGCAGGGTACCAAACACAATGATTAGGCATTCCTTTGGGATTGTTAGACACCACTAAAATTGAAAAGTGCATTTAAGAACAATCGAAAACAAGTTACAAAACCTTGGCCATTCTGATGCATAATCCTGAATGAAGTCATGTGGACCGCCAGCAGTGCTGACCTACCCATTTTGTTTTGTCTCCCTTAAAGCCTAATTAGTTGCCTAAGGATTAGGTACTCACCAAGAAATCACTTTCCTATCCTGCTACGTCACCTTGCTGTGAGAGCTTTGTAGAAGGAAATTTCCGGAGGGATTCTCGGACGCCCATCCGTGCATGCTGTCTCCCTCTTGTCTGACTGCCCACTTTACAATCTGGCATCATCCTCCTCCATTCTTCCATCTCTCTTCCTTTCATCCATTCTCCCACTCTATCTTGCTCCTTTTGGAAGTTGATACGCATCGCCGGAGTTCAAGGCCTCCTACCGGTTTTCTTGGCATCTGGAGAGAGAAGAAATGATCCGAGGAGCCGTTGACATTCAAAGTGCTGTACAGTGTAGGCTCTACTCTCTTGGTGATGGTGGAGTTCTGATGCTAGAGTTGTGAGAAGCTTGTGCATGTGAATCCCAAGCTTTGGTGGTAGAATTTCTTTCTGTAATAAAATATGCATGTTTTGAAGCCCTAGTCGCTTGCAGCTTATACTCATGCAACCCTTGTGGGATCCTTATAGCTACGCTATCTTTCACCTACGCAGAGAGCTTGATACCTGGCGCCTCCCTTGGTCTAGTGTTGCATGTGATTATTGAGTGATTTATACTCTCATGTGTCTATGGTTGTCTTTTGACAGTAGTGATGTTAGCTTGTAGAGCTTCACCTTTTGATTTGTGTTTGGCTTATCCTTGCGTGGAGTTATATATATTTGCATACATGAGACCCATGGCTGTGATTGTGCAGGAAAGACTATACATATGCATGCTTTCATACTCATGCAAGAGACTAAATAGTTAGTTATACTTGAACCACTTCTACCTATAAGTTGTGGAACACTCTTGTGCCCCTTGAATACAGTTTAGCTCATGAGGCGTCAAAGGATGTATATTTTATATATATATATATATATATATATTTACACACATGAAACCACCTCCATATGTATATATATATATATGTTTTGAAACTATACACATATGCAAGAAACCATAGTTTCTAATTTGCATGAAACCTTATGTTTTCACCCTTGAGTGTTAGCTTACATGACCCATGCATTGATGTATGAGTTTTACATGCGATGCACCTGCCCTTATATACATATATATAGATTATATTTATTTACTATGTGTGCATATCAATAGTGTTTAAGTGACATACATCCTGGCCTTTGTGATATTGAAATATATGTGTACTAGCATAGTAACCACTATGTTGGTAGAGCATGAGTTGTGTTCATTTAATTATAGCATTTGATGTTTTGTTTTTGTTGCACCCTTGATTCCTTGAGCTCTAATTTGTGTTTAGATAGGCCATGCCTTGTTGTAGAAATATTGGTATTTTAGACTAGCTTGTCATTAGTTTTTGTGCTTGAACTCTTTCCAAGTATTCGCATATCTATTTGGTTGGTTTTCCTTGGATTATAGGACCGCCTTGAGCAATAATCTTGGATTGTTTTTGAATTTTAGAAGATTACGAAGTAAGTAATCCCTTTGAACTCTTGTATTCGTATTTGTTGTTTTGTTTATTATTTTCGTATAAAATTTCTGAAAATTTTATTTGCAAATTATTCTTTGAAAATTTATTATGGAATGTCATCTTTATTTATGACATATATATATATATATATATATATATATGAAGTAGAGAGTTTCTAGGCTTGAATTTGCCAAAACTTACATATGGGACCTATTCCATACCTGCTACCTTCAATTATTTGACAAAAGTATTTATCCTTTTTACTAATCCTATTTATTTCCAATAACAAACTTAAGATTTAATAAGTTTTTGAATCTTTGGTCCACCCGCCATCAATTTGATTATTTATTTATTATTTGGTTAATGTTTTTTTATTCATAAATATCCACTTGACTTTATGTCCCCATTTTTTTCTTAAATTGATGAGAAACACATTAGACTTGTATATTTTTAAATTTTGTATTTTACAGAACAATAATTTTCATTTTATCCTTGAGATTATTGAACAATTATTTATTGGTTTCACTATTAATATAATTTGTGGTATTTTAGCTTATTGGCAAATCATTTATTATCTTGAATTTTGGGAGAATATCGTGAAATGTTGTTACTATTTCTCTCTGGAACCGGCCAAGGCCTGAAAAGTTATATATTCTTACATTTACTTATTTATCTATTTATTTATTTACTTATTTATTTTATTAGATGAATTTTTAAATATCAGAATATTCAGATTCTTATTAATAAGGTCCAAATATTTGGTCTCCAAATCGAAATATAAAAACCTCACAATGGTAAAACCCCGACCTGCCAACGAGTAACTTGAGAAATGAGACAGCACCTCGCACCACGTCCGCTCGCAAATAATCAACGCCACCCTGTATTCAACCGGTCAACAAAGAGGGTAAAAAAACGATTTATACATTTTGGCCGGCCCACAATGACGATAAAAAAATTACCTTAAAACTTAAAGCTGAATTTGGACATTCGGATTTTGCTATCTATGCTTATCCTTTGGTTTTGATAATACCATTTAAGCTATTGATTTTGCATGCTCTGTGATTTGAACTTTGCTTCTGTTTGTTTTAGATTACTTCATCGGGCTAGTAAGCCTGGATTGGCCTTAAACTTTCGTGACGATGTTTCTGACCGAGGGATCTTGTAGCTGCTCTAAGAGATGTCTCAGTTGTATTTTTACGTTATAATATCACTTGTATACTATTTAACAATCCTCAGAGGCCATTCTGTATTTCATTTGTTTCAGACCCAGCTTGGTTGTGGGATCTTTAAGTTGTACTCTTATTTGGTAGTATTTTTGCCAATTCTATTTCCTACCTCCCACTGGGTGTTAGGTTTTGAGGCCTCGTGCGTTCACTCAGGCCCCCGCCTTGTGTGTCTCATGTGTCGCTGTCACCAACTGCGTTCGGTATGACAAGTCGCTAGAATATAAAGACTTTAGAAATCCATGTTAACATTGATGAAATGTGCTTTATATAAAGCGCCAACGAGTACGAAAAGTCCAAGGGAAGAAAGAGAGGTTAAGTTTTCAGATTGACAATGCTAATACAAATGATAATATTTAATCATGAAGTCATTTTGTGTAAGCCTCATAAAAACAAAAGCAATTTGGGGAATAGAGTCTGTCTAAAAATTGATCAAACCATATTTTTGCAATAAAATGTCCAATTCAAATTTGAATCCTTTGAAATTCATATTGGTTTGAAATATCATGGCCATCAAGGAAAGTTTGACTAGGTGTATCTCCTAATTCCCACACTCTCCAAAGATTGTTTTAACAAAGATTGTTCTAAACTTCTACGTAAAAGGAATACCACTACACTTGCCACTATTAACCTCATGGAAATTTTCTCAGCTATTCTAGAGATTTTGGTCAAGAGCACAATCGATGAATAGGATTGGTAGTGAGGAAGAAACAAGAACAACCAACAAAAAGCCACAATCATGAACCGCCTCACTAACCTTGGAAAGATGGGACTTGTCTACCTCCTCACGATTTTGTTTACCTTTTGTCAATCAAAGATTGAAATTTTACAGCTAGTCGCTTGCTCCAGAAAATAAGACTGCCTAGTTAAAGAAAGGGATGCAACTTTAGATTTAACATTTAGAATAGAGTT
>NW_024087977.1:0-21782 GCF_009730915.1 Dioscorea cayenensis subsp. rotundata
GTTACGTAATACGCTGCAAAGCAAGTAGCCCAGTGTATGCAATCGCTGGCTCCATTGTCTCATGCAATTACCTATCATCAGTTGCATGCAGTCTACTACTCTCTCTGCACACATAGCCTTCATCATCTCCTGCAGGGCGTAAATTTACATCCTACACCACCGACAATGAGAACATCCTTTGTATCACAATGTGCCATGGCTCGTTCAGTGATCTCAACCAGCATTGCAAACAATGTCTCCTGCGACATAACATAACAAATACATAGTGAGAAAAAAGAAAAACAAAATAGTATATAAAGCTGCCCATGAGCCCATAAACAATTGATCTATGTCATTATACTCTGCTCAAGTTCAGTTTGAGATTTGGCTTGTTTACACTTGTTTTGATTAATAGCTATTGAACTTGAGAAAAATTCCAGGCTCAATAAGTAAATGACTCGAGCTCAAACAAACTAAAGGCTTATTTGGTAAAGCTCACTAACTTGCATATATATACTTTTAAAGGGATTTAATCATCAAAATTATTTTAATAAGGGCTTCTATAAAATTTTAGTCTACTAAAACTACAATATAATTAGCTCAAACTTGGTCCAATTCCACCCCTATCCAAGTAAAGAGCCTAGGCTCAGTGCGTTGCACCATAACTGTTGGGTGTGTACCACATTGAAATGCACTTTAAGATGAATGGGTCAGAAGAGTCTTTGTTATGACGTGTTGCCTATCCAACGGCTTTATAAAATACAAGGAGTCTAGGCAAGAATTTTCCCCAAACCAGAAGTAATATTTTGGTTCAGCATTTGTAAAGAATCATCAAAATGATGCCGAATTGTTGTACCTGCAAGGAGTAACAGAGGTCTGCTTCTGTGCATTCCTTGCTTTCCAGCTTCACAGGAGCAATGGCTTCTATATAGCTCAGTATGCCACTAAATGAAACATCCATTCCTTTGACAACATAAGGAAGATCAATGAATTCTTCACCTTTCTTAGCCAGCTGCATCAGTAAACCAACACCTTTAGGCAAACTAATTATGGACATACTACAGAATATGGAAGAAGAACAATATATCACGCTTAAAAAATTAGGGTTGAGTAGTAGATGTGACAGTGAACACTTGATTAAGCTGTATGGTGATGCCTTTAAGAAATTGTCAAAAGCAATCACCAGAGTAAAAGCAGCCAAATAAACAAATAAATAAAATAAATACCTTCAAAATTTGTACAAATCAGTTCATCCATTTTATTTCATTGAGTAATATTCTGCAAACCCTACTAAATGAGGAATAACAAATTATACTGATGGGTAAATACATTGTAGGACAAGAGTATAAGTTCCCAAAGCAGCAGCAACAACAAACCAAGCACTCAAGTAGAAAATGAGTGACCGGTTCAATCCAGCAGCAGAGTAGGAAATGTTGAAAAAGATCAAATTTTTGGGTTACTTTAACATGCACTTAGAGAACCCTCACCTTTTGAGTAAGGACAATGAATAATTGAAAGCAACACGGAGAAAGCATGAAAGAAAAAAACTACCACTATACCACAGCATTAGAGATTCCAAGTATCAAGACACCATGACTAAAGCAAAACCTTAGTACTTGAGAGATGTAAGATACAAAGTAAAAAATAGATCAAAGGAATCCACTATGAAGCACCCAGTTTTTGTCATCACAAAGTAAAAAAATGGACTGCCAACAAAATGCAAATAGACAACCAGCTAGGCATTTGCTGAGCATCAGAAGATCAAATTGTGAAGCATAGAACTCCACCATCCCCAGGCAAGGATGCATATGATGTTCATGATGTCTTATATCTGAATACTGTAAACATGTCCAAAAACTTATAGTACCAAAGAATTGATACAAAGAACTTTCCATTTTCTTAAAAATAGAATTTTTTTTATTTCTAATGGAACTTATAAGGGCAATAACATAAACCTAGAAAATTTGATGTCTCCTTCTACTCATTTTACTAGTTCAACCTGAAAACACTATATTTCTAAAAGCATATTTAAGAAATAAAAGATTGTGTTTTGACAATACATTTGTGACATCAAAAGCATACTTATAAGACTAATATCCATCTTAATTAGCACAAACACCAAGAATGGCATCCCTGTCCCATGTGCTCCAACGAAGATCCTCTACTCCTAACCCTTTTATTAAACTTAATCCTACAAATTACCAGAATATTCAAACAGCAAATAAAAGTTATCCATCTCCAAGTAAACCATTGGTCATCCCAATTTAACAATTCCCGGGCCTTCTTAAATCATATTCTCAAACGGTCTCAATTGGTGACCTCATACAGCAGTGGTTATGATGCACCAAAGTCACAATACATACACCACAGTGGCATTTAGTATCCTTTTGCAAGACCAATTCAACACTAACTCCCTCACACATCTACCTGACAAAAATCATAGCTACAATTAGGAATTATAACCAATAAAATCTTTCCTAGTTCAAGGAAATAAAAGTTCAAAAAATTAAGACTATCTGATATCTGTTAAAATTCAAAAAATTAAGAAATAAAGATAGTCCACAACACTCTGCATTGCCTCAAGTTACTTATAATCATCTACCACATAGATCTGAATCCTCAATTTTGAATAATCATCATGTTGGTTCAGAATTTAGCTCCATCCAGCACAGCTAAGTCAAGCACCTGTAGCTACCAAAAAGGTTGTGTTTTCCTCTCAAACCTTCAACTCAGTTATACATAGACAAGCTCCATAAGTCCTCCAACTCATCACAGTCCATAACATCTAAAGAATTCAACTAGTCTCTAATACAATGCCAAACACTTGCCCTCTTCACTCCTTGCAAGATACTTCGTACCTAATGGAATGCCCCACAATACGTCCTTCAACACATAGATGATTCATAGCTAATAGAAAAGGCATTCCTTTCAACATTAAAATAACCACCAAACATCGAGGGCAAGGAGAAGGTAGCAAAAAACAAATTCAGCAAAACAAACAGCCAATTTGCAATAATCAAACACTGAATTTGGTACCTGCTCGATATTATATCCAGGGCTTGGATCATTGGAGAGATTCAATACCCTCGCAAACCTATCCAAACAATTCCCGACTGCAATATCAATGGTTTCCCCGAATATCCTATACTTTCCCTCACTATACGCGATCACCTGCGTGTTCCCCCCACTGACATACAACACGACCGGGTCCTCTGCCCCTGTGACGACCCGGCCCATCTCTATATGCGCCACGCAGTAATTCACCCCAACAAGGGGCTTGTTCCACAGCTTCGCCAGCACTCGTACGGCGGCAGCGCATACCTGGAGCGGGGCGCCCATGCCGGGGCCCTTGGTGTAGCAAATGCAGTCGATGTCGGCGGGGGAGATGCCGGCTTCGTCAAGCGCGGAGCGAAAGCAGGCGGGTGAGGTTTTGGAGGTGATGTTGGGCCGTCTCGCGGGGGAGGAAGCCGTGGCCGGGCGGGGTGATGTAGGTGGAGCGAGGGTTTGCGAGGATGTTGCCGTCTAAGGTGGCGATACCGATGCCGATCTTGTTCGCCGAGCCCTCGAAACCAATGGAGATGTGCTTCTTCTCCATCCTAGGGTTTCAGAGATACAGAGAGAGAGAGAGCTGGTGGAGAAGGACGACGAGACGAGGGTTTTAGCATTTTGGGCGCCAATTGAACGGTTGATCTTGAAGCCGGTGGCTACTGTGTGGCTTCTATCTTGACCGTTCAATCTACTAGTTGTTGTTGTTGGTTTTTTTATTTTTACTTTTTTATACAAAAATGTTTTCAAATCATCGGCACGCCTACAAACTGAGAATTAAACATTCCAGTCTATTTCCTTGATAGAAATACCATTATTTTATTAACCTTTTGATGAGTGGTTTTTCAAATAATAATAATTATTCAATTTTCCAAAAATAATAATAACTTTTTAAACATGGACAACAAGGATGAGATCAACATGGAGATCAAAACAACGAGAGCTGTAGGATGCACCTCTCTCTCATCTCAACCTATGTTACGATCTCATCTTAATTACCATGGCTTCTAGAAAAATTGCTCTCTTTTGTCTTAATCTGTACCATAATATCATTGGGCAAAGGCCAAATCTCAATAAATCCGCTATATTTCTCCTTTCTTGGTGCAACCCTAGAATTGATAAGGCGATTTCCAAAATCCTAGGTATTAAATTGGGTCAATTCCCTTTCATTTACCTGAGAGTCCTTATTTCTTCTAAAAAATTTCTTATTAACCAAGTAACATTCTTATACAATAGAATTAACTCGACCATCCACTCCTAGAATCATTCTTCCATTTCTACTACTGGTCGAGTTGTCCTCCTGAATAGCACTATTTTTTGCGATACATGTTTACTTCTTCTCTGTTATGAATCTTCCTAAGACTATCCAGGATTCAATTTTCAAACTGGCTAGGAAATTTCTCTGGGGTAGGAATGGCAATAGCAGTGGCTTCCACTCTATGGGATGGATCGCTTCTACTCTTAACAAGTCTAAGGAAGGGCTTGGTATTCGAAGCCTTAACCATACTCAACATGCTTTAATGTCCAAAAAACATTTTCGCAATCCTCAATTTCGATTCCAAGATTTGGATTGATATTTTCAAACTTAAATATAAGGATTGGCATCCTTAGAACTTTGGTAGAAACAATTCCTCTTCTTGGTTCTTCAAATCTATCTGTTATTCTGCTGTATCATCAAACCTCACTGCAGAATTCTCACAACTTTAACTAACCCCTCCTATTTAAATTTGATGAATGATCCTTGTTTGCTGGATATCCCAATCTCCCTCAAACCCACATTCTTGAACATGGAGATTCCAATTGATGATGTCCAGATCTCAAAGATTATTAACGGCAACACCTTCCGGTCTTCCTCTCTGACCTTGATGTTTGGGGAAAATCTGGATTTGGACTGGATTAGTAAGATCCAAATTGACTCCTCCTTGGACAACATTTGGGTTTGGACCCCTCATATTAAAAAAAATCAGCATCCTTGCAGCTGTATATGACTATCTTCATCAGAATGATAATGACACTTTTGCTTGGAAAGGTTAGGATCAAATTTGGAAGCTCAATGTCCTTCCTAGAACCAAAAGTCTTCATTTGGGCTTGCCCATGGAAAACTTACAGTGGGGCCCTTCTCTACTAGTCTCAACTTTGGCCCTTTCACATTATGGCCTTTTCAGTGGTTTATATAAAGAAACAATGGAGCATCTCATTTGGAATTGCCTCAAAATCCGACATTGTTAGAATTCTATTCTTACTTTTTTGTTTCAGTTGAATTCAAACAATGTCTCTTTTCTCTCTTTAGGAAGGTGGTTGTTCTTCATTGGAGCCACTCGATTTGAGACAACCAGAGCTAAGACTATGACTAAATTGTAGCTTGGCTTATTTGGAAAGAAAGATGCAATTTCATCTTTAAAAAAAAATCTAAACACCACCTAGACTCTATTATTCTGAAAGTTTGCCTCATTTATAATGATATTCTCAGAGCTTGAGGCAAAATTAACTAGGAAGTTTCTTACTCGGCCCATCGCTTTAATATTATCTGGGTTTACACTGATGCTTCTTGGCATCCTACTTCTAGGAATTCGGGTCTAGGATTTTTCTTTGGTTCTTAATCATGGTTTGATCTTGCTTGCGGGATCAATCGAAAGCTAGACATGAATCACCATTGAGTCAGATTGCTTTGCATTGTCCAAGCCCTTGGTTCTACAAGAATAAAAGGCGGAATCCGGATAAAAATGGCTAACATCTCATCAAAGATGACTACCAAAGATCTCCCGATCTTCATTTTTAATAATGATCTTCAATTGCTCCATTAATATATTGTTAGTAAACTTGTTCTCCTCTTATCCAAGTTTAGCTTTCAATATCTTCAAGCATTATCTTCAATCATCTATGTTTGGGTCTCCAAATCTTAAATCAAATCTCATCATATATGATTTATAACCTTGACTAAGCTCCGCCCATAAAAAGGTGTTTACCAAAGATATAATTCATCATCTTCAATCTTATCAAAGATAGATAAAAAAACATACCCTAAGATAAACTTGATGGATCTAATGGGTATAAACCCTAATTTATACCCTGGATCTTCTTGCTTGGAGATTGCTTAGGAACAAAAAGTGGCGGAGCGTGCACTGCACTGAATCCATTGATTATGACGAAAGTGATTGGGTCTTGTGGTTCTTCTCACGATCACACTGAGAGAGGGAGATGGGAACCCTAATTCAAAAACCTAATTCGAGATCTCAGTATCATTGCGTGTCTCGAGCACCCTATTTATAAGAAAATCTTTATGGGGCTAATTACAAAGTCGCCCATCATAGATTTGATAATTTTACCCCCAGGAATTCTACACAGCATATGATTAATATGTATATCCACACATTTAAAATTAGATAATTAGGACCAAATTCAAAACTTGAATCAGATCATAATTTGGGTCCATTCAAAACTTGAATATAATAAGATATACACAATTATAAACATTAGTTGTGTACGTCTACACAACTTATGCACATAAGTCCTTATATCCCTACATATTGTGTGGTCCACGACCCAACAATCTCCCACTTGGACCATACAATCATGCACCTTGAGAATTCAAAATTATGTATAAATTACTATCAACAACCAAATGTAATTACAACTAAAAAATTATCTAAATCAATCTCGTCCATCAGCTTCATCTATACATGGAACATAGGGGCAGTCGTCGCCAGTACAATACAACTAAACCCACCATGCTCACACATACTGATCTAACTAACGACATAGATAAAGTGTGGATGTGTAGCATGGAAATTACAAGCTAATGTGATCTACGCTTGTCTATTTCCAACTGGTCCAACTTTAAAGTCTTTATGAGATCATAGTTCAGAGCAAAAATAAACAATAAACTTTATAAAAATTAATCAAAGTGTCATGACATCAACATGAATATCAAGCTATGAAAAATAAACTCCAACTAATCAGAAGCATTCATACTAACGACGCCTATGCTAGCAATATGTTCATGAAAAACTGTAGGCGCCAATGCTTTTGTAAGCGGATCCGCAACCATGGAATTTGTCCCTATAAGCTCAATACTAACAAAGCCCCGACTCTTTACTGACTAAGAACTTAATGTCTATATGCTTAGACCTAGAAGAACTTATATTCTTTGTTTGAGAACAAAAAGCTAGCTGCTCTATTATCACAATACAACGTCAAAGGTGTCTTTATGCTTTTCGACAACTCGTAATCCTTTAACGAAATTGCGTGACCAAATAGCATGACTAGATGCCTCATAACATGCGATGAATTACGCCTCCATGGTTGATGAAGCAACCAAGGATTGCTAGCACTTCTCCATGAAACAACACCACCGACCATAGTGAAGATGTAACGGATGTCGACTTACGACTATCCAAGCATCCGACAAAGTCGGTCGGAATACCCGATGATCTCAAGCCTATCCAACCTCTTGTATGTGAGCGTAATCCTTTGTCTTCTAAAGATATCTAAAGACCCTTTTGGCTGCAACCCAATGTTCTCTACCTGGATTACATTGATATCTTCCAAGCATTCCTCACTATAAATGCCGGTCGGGGACGAGTGCAGACACGTGCATACATAAGACTTCCCTCTGCATATGCATAGGGAATGTTACGCATGTATTCAGATTCAATTCCTTCCTTAGGACACTTTGTCTTGAAACTAAATTTATCTCCCTTTCGACACGGGGGTGTCATGAGGGCTTACATTACGCATGCCAAACCTTTGCGGTATTTTTCTCAATATAGCTCTTCTGAGATAAACTCAAGGAGCCTTGTGAACAATCACGATGAATTTGGATCCCTAATACAAAGGATGCTTTACCAAGATCTTTCATCTCAAAACTTTCAGAGAGAAATTTCTTAGTTTCCCAAAGGATCCCTTTGTCACTGCTGGCAAGCAGAATATCATCAACATATAGAATCAAAAAAATATGTACTTACTCCCATGAACTTGTGATACACACAATCCTCAGCGAGTGTTCACCTCAAAAGCCAAACTAGAGAAGAATATGATGGAACTTTTGATACCATTGTCGGGAAGCCTGTTTAAGCCCATAGATAGATTTCTTAAGTTTGCAAACCATTTGATTGGTCTCCCAGAGACTAATCTCTCCGGCTGCATCATATAAGTAGTCTCCTCAATGTCTCCATTAAGAAAAGACGTCTTTACATCCATCGATGTAGCTCGAGATCCAAATATGCCACAAGTGCCATAATGGTCCTAAAAGAGTCTTTTGCAGAAATAGGAGAAAAAAAGTCTCTTTGTAATCGATGCCCTCCCTCTGAGTAAATCCTTTCGCAACTAGGCGCGCCTTATACCTTTCAACATTGCCTTGTGAATTCCTTTTTGGTCTTAAAGACCCATTTACATCCAATAGGTTTCACACCTTACGGCAATGGGATAAGGTCCCCAAAGCGTCATTGTCCTTCATGGATTGGATTTCCTCACCCATAGCTTCGATCCATTTATGAGAGTTTTGAGCCATTAATTGCCTCACTAAAGATAAGCTGGATCGGTTTTCCATTGAGTCAATATATCCTTCATGTTCATGGAAAAATACCAAATAGTCATCGAAATTGGATTTCTCCTTGCTCTCGTGGACCTCCTTAGAGCCTTTGGTTCTTCTTGAATTTGAGGTTGAATGTCTTGTTCCTCACCAATAACTAGTTGAGTACCCTCTTCTTGATGGGTAGGAATAATATCATCTCTGTCATGTACCGAATGTTGCATTTGAATGACAACAGGAAAAAAAAACCTGACTGTGATCGTTAGCAACAACAGAGAAGGATGTATCCAAATCCTCCCCAAAAACAAAATCATCACTTCGATTCTCCTCCCCAACCTCAACATCCTCAAAAAACCGGGCATTTTTCGTTTTCGAAAAAAAGGTTCTTGATGTAGGGATTATAAAACTTAAAAGCCTCTTGATTTTTTTGAGTACCCTACAAAATAGCTACTTATTGTCCTTGCATCCGGTTTTTTCTTTCATTAGGCCTATAAGGCCTTGCCTCATTGGACAACCCCAAACTTTTTAAATGCCTTAGGATGAGGCTTCTTGCTAGTCCATAATTCATAAGGGGTCTTCTCGGTAGTCTTAGTGGGAACTCTATTTAGGAGATAGCTGCGGTCTTTAATGCTTCACCCCGGAGAGAGTTAGGTAATGTTGTATGAGTAATCATACATCTTACCATATCTTTAAAGGGTTACGTTTAGCCTCTCTGCCACACCATTCATGCTAGGACAACTGG
Organism: Dioscorea cayenensis subsp. rotundata; assembly: GCF_009730915.1. NCBI lineage: Eukaryota > Viridiplantae > Streptophyta > Magnoliopsida > Dioscoreales > Dioscoreaceae > Dioscorea > Dioscorea cayenensis. The sequence continues at coordinate 9,297 of NW_024087977.1, forward strand.
CATGGTGTATTGAGACGATTCCACACTCCTCTAGGTATTGAGCAAAAGGGCCCGAGCGTTGCTGCTTTGATCCATCGTACCCTACCGTAGTATTCACCACCACGATCGGATCGGCGACCTTTATATTCTTGCCCAATTGATTTTTCAACTACGCCTTAAATGACTTAAAAAAAGTCCAAGGCCTCCGATTTCTCATGTAACAAGTAGAGGTAACCATAGCGAGGTAGTCATCGATGAGCGTAATGAAATACAGTTGACCAGTTCCAAGGCATGTCATAGGGAAAGGTCCACAAATATCGGTATGTATAAGTTCTAAAGACTTCTTTACTTCTCTCGGACCCCCACTTTTCCTTTTTGTTTGTAGTCTTTCCTTTAATGCATTCAATGCACACACTATTTGTTGGTTTTTGTCAATTACATCAATAATTCCATCTCTTACAAAGCCTATCAATTCTCTTTTTCAGGAGATATGACCCAAACGCTTATGCCATAATGAGTAGGAATTTTCATTTTTGTAATCTCGTTTTATTCCTTTAGTTTTCGAGTATTATGGGATTCATTGTTTGTATTAACCATATCAAGCAAATAAAGATTATCACTTTCACTTAATGTCTTGGTTCCAACCAACATCGAATTAAAAATAAAGAACACATCTTTTTATTACCAAATGAACAAAAAAATAACCTTCTTTGTCTAAAAGCTGAAATAGAAACTAAATTCCAGTCGAAGGATGGTACAATGAAATGTGTTATTCAATTCTAAATAAAAAAACCGATGCGAAGTAACAATCTAAAAAGTCCCTATGCCTCGACTTACGCCTTTCCAGTCACCATATAGATGTATCTTTCACCATCACTCGGAGTTCGGCAGTTCAGGCAACCCTGCATTGATACACTTATGTGAGTTGTAGCGGTGAATCCAACCACCAAGTATATCTAGGAGCTGAAACCAAATTAACTCGAGTACAAACTTGAGCAAAAAAACATACCTTTCTTTCTGGCCAAGCGCGATACTTAGAAGCGATCTTTCTTTACATGAGAAGCCTTCTTGCAGAAGAAGCATTTCAATTCTTTATGCTCTTTTTCAGGGCCTTTGGTCTTCTTACACGATTTTGGTGCCCTTGACTTTATCGTATTTCCTCTTCTTTTTGAGGGCTGAGTTAGAAGATGCCAAATCGCACTCTCGACTTTATCATTTGTTTCGTTCTATCTTCCTCCTGTACCAAATGTGAGATGAGCTCATTCAATGTCCACTTATCCTTCGGCGGTTATAGCTCACTTCAAAGCTGGGCTGAAATCGAGGAGGGAGGAAATCAAAACCAAATGCACTAGAACATCTTACGGCAATTCAAGTTTTTAAAGCCTTTCAATTTTCCCGACTAGATGAAACATGTAGAAAGCGTACTCACGTATGTTCCCATCACCCTTATACCGCATAGAGACAAGTTTCCTTAGGGACTAGCACTCATCTCAGCCTTATCACTTCTTACGAGCGTTCCTCGAGGGTGTCAAGAAAGTGCCTAACATCATTTTTCCTCGAGACATAGTGTCGAGAAAAGTCTCGGGATTGTATTCTTTATGATCGTCAAACCAATGCGATTAGACCTCTCCCACCTCTCAAAAACTCTCCTATCCTCAGAGAGCTTTTGATTTGTAAGAGGTGCGGGGCGTGGTTCTCTTAATGCATGGTCTAGATCCATACATCCCAAAACAAGTGTCACCTTGTTTTTCCAAGTCTTAAAGTTTGTGCCGCTAAGCAGGGAACACTAGCGAGTGTAGCGGACACATTGCCAACACTCATGATATCAGCGTTCATAGAGCAATTAACAAAAATCAACTCACAATTAAATAACCAAAAAAATATAATAATCAAGCATATAAATAACAACCACCCATCTTCAAGTCAATTGTTGTGACATTAAACCTAGTCTTTGGACGATAGATTCAATCCACTAGTAATCAACATTGCGATAATCAAGTTTTATAGTAAAAATCTAGTCAAGTATAAAGTCTTCCTTTGGGCCGACTAAATACTCACAATAGACACTTTATAACTATAAACAACTTATTATCACATGTGCAAACAAATCTACGCTGGACAATAGTCTTCCTTTGGGCCGACATGTTATGCGCATGAGCATAAGCATGCACTAACACCATGATTATTTCACAAACAAAAAGTTTCCTAGCAGAGGTCACTTTGGTGACGATCTTTGCTTTCTACCAATTGTAGTAAATACCCAAGAAAGCTATAAAAAGCAACTCTAAGTTGTTATTTCCTAATGATTATTAAAAGTCAACTTTTATAATTATGAATTAAAAAAATTAAATTCATAATAATTAAACTAAAATCCAAATATTATCCTAATCAAAATCAAAGTAACATAACTAATTAATTATACTCAAGAGCTTTGATTATGATAATAATCATCAAGATTATAATAATAATAATAAATCTAAACATGTCTTAAAAAAATCCATAAACATGTGTGCCATATATAAATTAATTCATCTCACTTTGTGAAATAATTAATATATATAATATTAAAATAAATATTGAAATCAGTGAAAGAATCCATCTTACACACAGAATGAAATATTTCAATTCATCATGGACGGTTTTCAACTTTATATTATAATTCAAAAAAATCTATCATGCACGTGTTTTTTCGGAAACAATATGATTATGCTGTCCACGGCTTTCGATGTAGTAGATTTATACAAATTAGAATGAACATGTAAACAAGCACTTGGTTTTTTACGGATTAGTGCATATATATATATATATATATATAAACACCCAATCTATATATGACGATAATTGTATCACCATAAAAATTCGGGACTGAAAACATGCATAATAAATAAATATCTATATGCATGCATATTATTCAATAAATTCAAGATTTAATTAAAATAAATCCCAAACAATTCCAAAACAAGATGGCTCTGATACCACTTGATGGATCTAATGGGTATAAACCCTAATTTATAACCCTGGATCTTCTTGCTTGGAGATTGCTTAGGAACAAAAGAAAGTGGGCGAGCGTCACGCACTTGAATCCAGTGATTATAGCGAAAGTGATTGGGTCTTGTGGTTCTTACTCGCGATCAGCGCGAGAGAGGGAGATGGGAACCCTAATTCGAGAAAACCTAATTCGAATCTCAGATCGATTGCGTGCTCGATCGGGGACCACCCTATTTATAAGAAATTCTTTATGAGGGCTAATTACAAAGTCGCCCATCATAGATTTGACAATTTTGCCCCAGAATTCTACAGACATATGATTAATATGTATATCCACACATTTAAAATTAGATAATTGGGACCAAATTCAAAACTTGAATCGGATCACAATTTGGGTCCATTCAAAACTTGAATATAATAAGATATACACGATTATAAACATTAGTTGTGTGCGTCTACACAACTTATGCACATAAGTCCTTATATCCTACATATTGTGTGGTGCAACCCAACAATCTCCACTTGGACCATACAATCATGCACCTTGAGAATTCAAAAATTATGTATAAATTACTATCAACAACCAAATGTAATTACAACTAAAAATTATCTAAATCAATCTCATCCATCGACTCATCTATACATGGAACATAGGGGCGATCGTCGCCCGAGTACGATACAACTAAACCCACCATGCTCACATCATCGGTTTAACTAACGACATAGATAAAAGTGTGGATGTGTAGCATGAAATTACAAGCTAATGTGATCTACGGCTTATCATTTCCAAGCTGGTCCAACTTTAAAGTCTTTATGAGATCATAGTTCAGAGCAAAAATAAACAATAAACTTTATAAAAATTAATCAAAAGTGTCATGACATCAACATGAATATCAAGCTATGAAAAATAAACTCCAACTAATCGGAAAGCATTCATACTAGCGGCCTATGCTAATGATATGTTCATGAAAAGCATGAGGCGCCCAGATGCTTTTGTAAGCGGATCATGACCATAGAATTTGTCCTATAAGCTCAATACTAACAAAGCCACCTTTGAACCCTTTCTTTACTTGACTAAGAACTTAATGATACTATATGCTTTGAGACCTAGAAGAACTTATGTTCTTTGTTTGAGAACAAAAGCTATCTTGCTCTATTATCACAATACAACGTCGAAAAGGTGTCTTTATGCTTTTCGATAACTCGTAATCCTTTAGCTAGAAGTGCTTGTGACCAAATAGCATGACTAGATGCCTCATAACATCTCCGTATTACGTCCACATATCTCAAAGAAGAGACCGGACGACCAAGAAAAAGGAGGATTGAATCACAAGCATTTGGTGTTGATGACTTACATTGTAGTCGATACCCGCGAAGTTGGGCATAACATGGGCACATGTAATGAAGTAATCACGAGACTACATGGTGTCCTTTGTACCCATCTCTTTTGTTTTTTGACCACTACCATCGTATGTTGAATGAATGATAATTATATATATTGCATATAAAGTTCAAAGTTTGTTTGACAATACATGAATTTGAGCGAGTTACATCGAAATAATAGCGGATCACGAAAAACCAAAAAGCAAAATTAAAAAGCGAGATGTGATCTATGAATAGTAAATTCAAAAGTCTGGCCGAATGGTAACACTAAAACTTGAAGGTTTTTCCTAAGAATAGTAAATTCAAAGTATCAAACCCGAAGATTAAAATTGTTTACTAAAAGCGATCTATGAATAGTAAGCGTAATGTATCAAAATCGGCTACCACACTAAAAGCTGGATACATTTATACGGATTAAAAGGTAAAAATAAGTCCACTAAATCTTTGAGAAGGACTATATCCGACTGTCAATTAGCACTAAAAGCATGATAATTAAAAAGTCGGATCGAAGTTGTTCCATACAATATTCAAGGTAAATCAAAATGTCCTATATTCACCATTGTTCTTTTTCACTTATCGAAAGCGGGGCCAAATTAGTAGAGTGCAGGTGCCTCTTCACTCGGCTGGCTATGTGGATCTATTTGCATATGCGAAGCAATAGATGTATCTTGAGGCGGGGGTTCTCACAGAGTCATTCTTTGCCATCTTTGGAGTGTTAGCCTTGATTCAATCATAATCTACGAAATATACGCACTACCATCTTTTAGTATGCGGGCTCATTTGCAAAGCACAACTATGAGTCGATTTCGAGGGCACCTCTTGACTATCGCCTCCATCTTTTGAGGGGTTTCGCATAATACCATCCTCCACGATCGATGCGGCATACTCTAGGCGCACATGCGAGACATCGATTAGAGGGAGATCTGACTCTTCATCATTCAACATTTGTTCCATAAACCGCATTAAATAAAGCTGAGCAATCCACTATCCATCCTTTGTTTTGGGCATCCACGCACATGAGTTAGTGTGTATGCCGCGGTTTCGCTAATACCAAGATGCTTGAATGCTCTTGAAACAATACCTGACTGCAAGAAGGAAAGATATTACACACATATTTAAAAATGAAATTAAAAACCAAATTGAGTCAAATCTTGTTAGATACGATGTAGCTCTTTGCATCTCGATCATGAACATGTCCATGGAGTAGGTCATAGTACAAGTAATCCTTCTTAACTTTGTCGAGAACAAGTAAGTGATAATGTTTGTTCCACCACGATTGGCATGAGGATTAATTCTATGGCGGGGAAATCTTCTACTGCATGAGGACTCATCATTCTTTCCATTCCACCGGTGAATGTTCTTGCCTAGATAAAGCAAGGGCCGTTGGGCGAGGTGATTGTGTGATCATCTTATACACATTGGGCGATTTCTTGATATCGAAAGTAACATGATAACAAAGCGTCAACTACATCATCAAGCGCCATCTGTTTGCCATCAATCAATGCTACTGAGATGAGAGCGGGATAATGTGACCCTTCTCCTTGGTCCGGACCATTGTCTTGATCGTAATATACAAAAATCGATTAATTTGGTAGCCGACGATGTGATGCATGTTCATGATAGTGCACATATATGATTGAAAACTAATGTGGTATGCGAAATAATAAGCATTTTATTGGAATCGATATGCTTAATGCTTAAAGTAAATATTATGTATTAATAAACATCGATAAATTCAAATATTGATTACTTTAAGCGAGAAAAGTGGATTTGCGACTCCAGTGCATATTTAAAATTCTAATATAGAACATTTGAACAATGTGCTTACTAGGTCAATTTTTCGATTAAGGAAAATGCTTGAGTGACAATTGGTGTATCTTTTACTGACCGACCAAATCCGGTAGGCCTTTTTATTGAGTTTGGATTGAAATGGGTTAGAGTAGAATGCGTTGTTCTATCAATTTCTCACTTCGCCTTCTATATCGCTTCCTTGGGTATGCATATGAGTCCCACAGTTTTTAGGCATGCTGCTAGTGATTCTATCGCATTGTCGATGTCCTTTTATTGTTTGCTTGTCCACTTCACTTATGGTGGGATGGAGTTTGAGTGCGGCTCGTTTTCCTACCTCACAGGTCTTTGGTGCACTTTTTACTTCTTGTAACTTTTTGTTGGTTGTCGCGAGTTGTCGCGATTTTCGAGGCCACGGTGACACGTTTCTCTGGTGAGCCATCCCTAAGGCTTCTTGCGGTGTTGGTTTGGTTGCTCTTGGCTTGATGCCACTCTCTCAGATCTTTTTCAATGGTGGGTGAGGTCAGATATCATCGATAATTGAGGGTGGTACAACATGCTTCTTTCTTGTTAGTTGAGTTCTTCCTTTCTTCAAGAATAGCAAGCTTCACATGAAGAGCTATCACTGACCATCAATGTTTCATATTTGTTATCTTCCATCTGTTTCCTCAGTTTGGACTTGAACTCGATGATTTTTGGACTCCCTTGGTGGGCTTACTGACTTCTCACTTTCTTGATCTATTGCACGGGATGCCTCTCCCCCTTGTTTCCTCTTACCTTTTTGTTTCAATGCCTTGATGAATTTTGGTGCTTTCATTGCCGGATAGAACCAAACTTATCCTTTGTAGAAGTTGAGCTCAATCTTTCCGAACCAATGAGGTCAACTGAGTTACGTCTCTCCGGCATAAGCGGGAAAACTAGCAAATACAACAACAAACATTAATTATCGGCGTATAGACATTCTTCTCAAAAGCGGAACATCTAATAAAAAGCGAATACATGTATAAGATACTAAAGCTCGGAATCGATATAAAAACAAGAACCATGAATATGAAACGGTTAAATGTGATACGAGATCGATAAATATGGATACTAATGACCTATGGTAAAAAGCAATCAGAATGACACAAAAGGAGAACGAGTAGAAAATACTCAATGGATTCTAATTTGCATACCTTTCCCGTCCAACTGAGCTCGAGCAAAGGCACTCACACACGCTTGTTTCTTGATACTGGCTTTCACCCATAACGGAGAGAATGCGTGGTATTCTTCTAAAGTGGATCTTCTTCCCAATCCCAGTTACTTCATAAAACCAAATTGTCAATGCAATTGTACATCCTAGTAAATACCCTATACACGGTTACTTCCCGGAACATCTGTCCTTTACACGGGCGGCTGCATTGGGCAAATCATCCATAATCCACTTGTAGGTGGCTTGGGCCCACGCATATTGATCCAGAGTTGTGAGTCTTCCACATAGTAGGCTAACCATGCTGGAGATGTACATGAAGTGGTGGGGAAAAGGAAGGATCCCATGATGTATACCAGTAAAAGCTTTATAAAACTTTCTTCTTTCTTGCTGTCTTTCTTGCCAACCAGACTCATTAAAGTCCTCACTCAAACACTCCTGTTCGGTCTACTCCTTTTCGTTAATAACTCCTCCTCGAGTGTACAACGCCCTTTACCTTGAGAAATCTATTCGCGACACGTCACATTTTTAATCCAAGTATCATTTGAAAACATCTTGAGGATGGAATTGTAAATGGCATGTCTCCCAATTGAAGGTTTTGATCCGTGTATCGAAACAGCTGCATCAACGCATCCAATACGGATATGCTGCTTGTGCTATTAGCTCAATATCCATCGGATGACTAAATGACGTCCCCTCGGGTAACTCCCAGATGTCTTCGGTGTCGTCTTCTTTTTCAATGGCGTGCATGGCTGTCTGAGTGGTGCTAAGTAGCGAGCGTCCATTCACCAAATTTCCTAATCGGCTAGCCATAACTCTTTCGATTGCACAAACAATACATACACATTCGGGTGATTATTTCGAATGACACTAAACATGTTTGTATAAAAGCTCGGATACATAAAAGCAACCATATCCATTCCATATATTAAGTATTATATTTGAATGAGCGACAAAGAACAAAAAAATAAACACTAAATGCTAAAAAAATCTTTGTACATACATAAAACAATTCCAATAACAAATTAATAAGATCTGAGACCAAAAATGTATCTGGTTTTGATATCGGTGATTTATAACTAACAATCTACATACGAGATCATATGCGAGAAAATTTTGCAAACACCGCGCATAATAAGATTGGAATTGATGATTTATAACAAACAATGCGCAAGGGATTTTGGATAGGAATCAACTCTCTTACAAATGTATACAATTTTGTTACGTTTCGTCGTACGAAATTAGGGCACAAAGTAATTACACTAACCAATCATTAGATAGAAATTACAAGATCACATGTTCTCGAGAAGAAATATAGATCATTCACCAAATGATTCCATGCTTCATTCATCATAGAATGCACAATAAAAATAACTAACCTAACATAGCCCCAAGAACACAAAGCGATTCAAATCATGGAAAATCATAGGGCTTTCATACACGCTTGTAGCGATGGCAGGGAGCGGCTGAGATGGTCCGGTCAAGTGCCTTTCTTCTCTTCTCAGGGGCTCGGCGGCAATGGGTGCAACTCCGCGAGGATGGCCTTCTAACTCGAATGGAAGATGAAAAGCCTTTTGCTTGTCTCGGGAGAAGAAGAAGAAGAAAAGTGGGGAATGATGTACGGTTAATGAGAAGTTTCTCATTTTTCAAGCTTTCAGTCGAGTTTAAAGCGGGTGAGGCGATCGGGGTAATTTCCTTTGAGAGATAACAATATTATCCATCCGTTGGGCTTAATAGAAATTATATGAAAAAAGAGGGACTTTAAAGGAATTTGGCAAAATCAAGGGATTTTTTGGCCATGTGGTAGTGTTTCTTGGACTTTTTCAGCAATTCCTCTCAATTTAAAAACTTAACTTATTCAAATTTTTAAAAATAACAAACTTAATTCGAATTTTTAAAAATTATTTATTGATTCTTTCATTTATATTTTTAAAAGTTAAATTATAAGATAATTTAATGCAATATACTATATTATGAATATTTAATATTATCACAATATTTTATTTATATATTGACGGAAAAATTTTCATGAGAGCCTCATACATAGGAATCTTATCTTCTAGTTAAATATATTTACATATCTATATATATCATTAAAATTTTATTATCCTCTTTTAAATCTTAAATTTATCCTTCTCTTAATCTAGGTCAAAATATCAAAATCGTCTATCTATTTTACGTTTTCTACTATTTTAGTCCATCTAATGTAAAATATGTCATTTTGGTCCTCGTATTTTTCAGCATTTTTGTCTTTTGGTCCTTTAATTGTCGGATCTGCCCTTTTTGGTCAGTTGATGAATTAGAGGACTAAAGAATAAAAATAGTGTAAATCTGAGACAAAAAGATTTACAACTAAAAAGATGAAAAATGTGCCAAATCTGAGAACAAAATGGAGGATTTTATATTAGAGAGACTAAAAGGTCGGAAAAAGAAAAATAGAGGGACTATTTTGATATTTAAACCCTTAATCTATAATTATTTAAAAGAGTCTACTACCACTACCACAGGCGTCAAAGCTCGAGTCTTGAGATCTCAAGCGCTCTCTCTCTCTCTCTCTTCGCTATTAGGGTTCGCCACTCTGTGATCATGCACCGAGTTGCGGCCTCAGTAAAGTCTCGAGGTTAGCATGCGTCCACCTTGAGGACTAATTCCTTCATCTCAGTATCAATTTGAACCTTTTTATTCGGTGAATCTGGATTCTCCTTGTCTCTATGACAATAATTTGTGAATTTTTTGATGAATTGATGATTTTAGAACTAATTTCAATGAAATTTTTATTATTATATACATTTGCATTGTTGATTGGTGTTGTTAGCATTGGGTTTCATGGTGTGGTTTGTGAGAATAGGAGGATGATGTTATGACGCAGTGACTTTGGGGATTGATTATAGAGTTAGTGAGAATTTCATTTATTACTGTAGATGTTATTCATAATTTTCCTAGATGATACTTTGTTACACTCAAGTTGTGCTTTTTCTTTCTTTTTGTTTTGTTGGAAGCCATATTTGTATGAATTATTTTAGTTTTTTTTTTTTTTGGTAATTAGAAATAATAAATTTGCCTTATAGTGTACAAATAATGGAAGAAAACAAAAGGTTGTGATGAATCTTGTGCACGGTGATGAAAAGATAGTTGAAATTGTTTCTTAACTCTAAGAGAGTTGTCGATAACTTTTAGCCTATAGATGGTGTGTACTGCTGAGAAAATTTCCCTTGGTTTCTTAAAAACTTGATTTTAGTAAAACAAGAAGGCTTAAAAGTTTTTAGAAATCTTCACTAACATAAATATAAAATTAATTTTTCGTTTATGCATATTCCTTTAAAAGTAATAAACATGGGCCGTGAAACTTATGTCGTCTTTTGAATGTAATATTCACGAGAATCTTATTATCGGTTTTGGTGTTTTTCTAATCACGAGTGCCACTACAAGAGATCAAGACTTTGTGAGTACGGTGCCAGATTTACCCGGTACAAACATTTCAAAAGAGTTTTACGGTGTAGTACTCTTGATGGCTTCTGGTGGAACATTCCATCAACTTCCTTCTCAAGATGTTAGGTTCTGACCCATTCCCTTTCTTATGAGATCACGAAGGACAAAGATCACCACTCTTGAAAATAGGCGTCGGATTCTTTGTCATCACACGCGCTGAGTTCTTGTAAAGTAATTTGTGAGTTAGTGAAAGTTCTTGGAACTCTCACATGTCTTGGAACTCTCACATGTCTTGAAGTTGTCTCCTATCTAATCTAGTGCCTTGTCTTGTTTCTAGATTATTGAAAAATCCTATCTATTCTCCATGCAAATTTCTATGTATGTTTCTTTAGTGACTTTATGCTGAATATATGTAAAAGAAAAGTTTGAGAAAATAAGTGAGGAAGCTTCTTCTTGTCCTTGAGGAGTAATATTTTCAATGATTGTTACATTTGCATTTTCTTCCTTTTCTCTAACAAAATCTGGTATCAGAGCTCAGTTCCATGTCTTCTACGTCTGGGTACTATGTTTTCTTACTCTCAAAGTCAAAGTACTATCTTTGAGGGAGAAAACTATAGAGTGCTGAGGCTGATCAAATCGCTTTCTTCTTCATATCTCGTGATCTATGAGGAGATTATTGAAAGAGAAGGATTTAGAGAATCCGACAAGCAACAAGTTCAGAATCTTCCTCTCAAAGACAATCTCAAGACAAAGAAATAAGAAGAAGAATGCTCTTGCTTTGAGCTATTTGCATCAGAAATTGACAAATCAATTTTATCAAAGTTGTTTAAATTTCAGTGAAAGCGCATGGGGAGGCTTCAAGGAGTTTCAAGGCAACAACAAAGTTGTCTCCATTAAATTACAAATCCCTTATGGAGAACTTTGAAAATATTCACATGAAAGAGCCGAATCTATGAGAGATTTCACCTCTAAAGTTGCTGAAAATTGTGAATCAAAATTCGGGCATATGGAGATACTTTGGAAGAAGATAGTTAGAAAATGCTTAGAAGCTTACCTTCGAAATTTGATCGTGCATGCTGCACCATAGAAGTCAAAGGATCTTTCCGCTGACTATGTTCGATTTATGTGAGTTCTTTGGAATCACATGAAGCTAGAATAAAAAATCATCTTCCCAATCCTTGGAACATGCTTTTCAGTCCAAGGTGAATGTCTCTAGAGGTGAAAACCAACTGAAAAGAAACAATCATGGCCAGGACGGAGGTCCACGACCAGCCAGGGAAAGGAGGCGTGGGGAGAGGGCGCAGCCGATGGAAGGGACTTCGATCCTGCGACGGCAACTTAGTAATTCTGGTACTTATTTGTATCATTGCACTAAATCATGCATCAATGACGGTTATCTGCATCAAATGCAAACATTGCATTTCGAGCCACTCCCAGAGAAGTTTGCCTGAGCTACCAAAGAAGGCAGAGAAGCCATTTTGCAAAGAACATGAAAAAGAGCTGGTGTTCCTTACTTGTTTTGAATGCTTCAACAAAAGAAGATAAAAGTATGTTTAGTAGTGGTTGTAACAACCATATGATGGGAGACCAAGAGATGATGAGCATCTTAATCGATGATTTAGGAGATGGAAAACGAAAATTCAAGAGGGTATTCATTTTAACACCATATGAGCCAAGCAAAGGTACATTCCTTAAATGTTTTGCCTGTACAATCTTGTGTTGCTAAGAGT
>NW_024087978.1:0-17778 GCF_009730915.1 Dioscorea cayenensis subsp. rotundata
ACTTGCATACGCAACTTGCATCTATACTCTTGACGACGTCCGAATATGCGTGTATATACACGCAAGTGCTGCGGGTGTCGAGTAATAATACCGGTGAGTCGGGTGAGTGAATCCACGAGGAGCGGAAGTATTAGTAATAACCACTTCTCAATTATCTAGTCGGAATCAATAGAATATAGATGAAGTGAACTAATTGCAAGCAAAGCAAACAAGTATGCAGAAATAAAGTAGAAGAGTCTCAATCACTAAGGATGAGGTATTCGAGCGATGATCCCCCTAAGATCTTCCTTAAAGCTCAAGATTCACTAAATGCTCTAGAATCAAGTCTAATGAGTCGAGGGTAGTCCAACGATAACCAATCCTTGTCTCCAAGCAAAAAGGCACTAGTCCCCTACAAGGTCCCGGTGGAGAAATGGAGCCAAATCTCAACACTTCACACCCTATATGACCGCATTATGCTATAAAGAAACCTAAGAGTGAAACCCGATTCCTAAATGTAGATCAACCCTAATTTCGGCTGAAGGATCCTAACCCCCTACAAGGTCCAGTGGAGATCGAGCAATCTCACGCCTCACACAAATATGGTTGCAAAGAGAATATGGAATACGGAGATAGGAAACACTCAAATCGAAGGGAAAGGGGACACTCCTCCATCTCAAGGCTCACCCTCTCAACCCTCTTTTAATCTTGGAAATCTAACTCTAATGGAGACCTCTCACATCAAAGTATTAAATCATGCAATGTAAATCAACCACAAGGATTAACAACACTAGCAAGCAATTAAATCACAAGATTAAAACTTAAGACAACTAGGATTAACTAGAAGCATTAAGAGAATCAATCCAAAATATAAATCTTAGGGTTCATATGCCCAAATACCCACTAGGGTTTAGCCCTCCATGGGCCTAGTTACAAAACAATAATGGATACAATGAAAAGCAATAAAACCCATAAAGAAAACCCCCTTGAATTCGCGCGGATTGGCCTTGATTGGTAGTTCTACGTCTTGAAGGGTTCCTCTCCGAAGCTAGGTCGCCAATGGCTCCCCAAAATGCTATGATGTCGAAGGAACCTATCAAAGTTGGTGAAGAACTCCCTCTCAATCGGCGAAGACCTTCTCCTCAAATCCTAGCCGCCTCTCTCTCAATGTCTATGCTCAAAGCTCCGCAAAAAGTCTCCTTAGAATCGGCCAAAAGGTGTATTTATAGCCTCACATCTAAATGCATCACGTGCCCCCCATGGGCGTAGCTGCGAGCTCACGCGGGCTGGTGATTTTTCCGTGACGGTTCTACGGAAACATTCTGCGCTACTTTTTGCTGGTGATTTTCCTAGCGATGATAAACATTCTCCTCTGAAAGGCCACCGCGATCGGGCACACGATCATATAGTAAATTTGTCACGGCTTTTCCTTCATCAATGCGTCTTGAAAGATCTTGAAATCTTTACAAAGAGGAAGAATGTGGAGACATGGCTGCCTTTGTCCCCTTCCATTAATAACTTGGCTTGCAAAACTATGGAAGTTGGCACACACCTCCTCATACACGAACTCCTCTTGTGTCTTCCAACGTGATTTGTACAAGAACTCCCAATATTATGCCATGATAGCCTATCTTCGCTCCCTTTTGAAATCCCAATGCCTTCACGACCTATATGCATAAAAGAACACCCAATACACGAAATGAGACATAAACCGTATAAAATATAATGCTCAATGTATGTAAAACATGCATAAAAACATGTTCACTCAAGCACTTATCAGCTACTTTAGGGTATAAACCCTTTGATCTAGGCAAGGTGATGGCGGGGAACTCCAACAGGTTTTGGCTTTATACCTCGCTCGTACAATCATGCGACGAAGCCATCTTAACCTTAACGCGTCTTACCCGACACACACAAAACAAAGAATTGTGATTTACTGCGCTTACAACTCAAAGATTCTTTGTAGTCTTTTCCAGCACACTCGTGGAGTTCGCTCGAAGTCATCGCGAGCTCTACGTTTGAAGCTTCAACACAGTCACTCCTTAGTAGCTCATTGCTACAACTTCTCTTTGGCTCGTTCTCTGCTTACTCACTTCAATCGCTCTCATTCAGTAGCGGTTTTTTAGTCAATGAAGAGGTCCTAACGCTTGACTACCTTAACGTTTCAGAGAGCTTCACGATGGATTGGATTATATAGTCTGTTTTTCTTTTTCTTTCTCTATGTCTCTATCAGCTCTACAAGTCTACAACTCTACCATTGCCGGAGTTGAGAAAGACCAAGACTTCTTATATTATAGTAGTAGAAACCAAAAGAGACCACTAACTTTCATTACAAAAGATTACTTTGGTTGTCCCGGCATAGTGGAGGCACAAGCCCTATATAGATAAGAGACTAGAGTTGGCTTGAGATGGATTGGCTAGTGAGTGCTTTACCGACTATAGATATTAGCAAGAGGATGCATACCAGCCTGAGTATATGCCTTGTGTCAATACCAATGCTTGTGTGGAGGCGAGACACACTACGGACGAGTTCGTCTAGCCCAGCTCCAGTATCCGAGAAAGTAGGCGGCATCCCGGATCCGCTAGGGGCTTTAATCCAATGGGTTTGGATTTTGGTGAGGGAGTTGATCTACATGTACGGATGGTAGGTTCTTTCTTGAGTGCTACACACCCCTTTGCATAGGTCTTTCTCTCTCTGCTCTCATTGCCCCCTATTTGTAAAGTGCCACTCTTTCCTCAGCTTGGCCTGTGCCTTCGGGCAGTTTCTTTCTGTCTCTTGGTCTAGTCCTTCTCTGCATTGTCTATCTCCTCCTTCCTTCGTGGCTATAGGGGAGCATGTTTATTATAGTTGATGCTCTGCTTGGGATAGGTTCCTCTTAGCGGCAGCTTGGTCTATTCGGCTAAGCACATGGTCCATCCTCGTCTTTAGCTCCAGTGCATTGTGTGACTAGGCGACTTTGGAAGGTAGCGAGTCGTGACTATACATGAGACTCCCCCGACTATATATATATATAAATAAGTACAAGTGATAACACTGTCTTCCACTCACGAAACCTAGATAAAAATGGGAATTACACGGTCCCATCCCAGAGTACTATCTTTTTGACTTCGAGTGCAATCAACCTCGCTCTAACTCCGTGTGTGGGTCACCATGAGTCATAACTTTAATTACGATCTTTCGGAGATTAAGTGTACGTAGCGGCCTAGAGACGCTGCCGATGAAGGCCATACGCGTCTTCACGCAACCTAGGAAGGCCGGCTCTTACGGCTGTAGGCTCATCCTTGATTTGCTTCTCCCGTATCCTTTCCGTTAAGTATCTCAAGACCATATCTATGCGCATTGAGTATAGCCAAGTGGTAAGGCATCGGTTTTTAAGTTACACGGACTTGCGGTGAGAATGAACAGTGCACGGTCTTTTGTGATAACAAATTTGTATTTAGCTATGGGCGGTGGGAAATAGCGAGACTAGGAATCCTCCCGGTGAGTCATAAGCCTAATCAAACGCAGAATTCTCCATGAAATCGTTCGCAGAAGCACCCTTATTGGTCTTTTCGTTTGGAAGAAGGATCAAAATTGTGGAAAGCGGGATCGGCTCACTACTCCACATATTCAGAGTTGAAAACAAGGGCTTTGGCTTTCTTGACCTTAACGAGAGAATTACATTGTTGGGACATGTGGGGAAGGGGTGATGTTGCCGGGTGGGGTTGCTCATTTTCATTCCGAGGATTCAAGGGCGGTGGCGAGGACTTTCTTCCTCTAGTCTTCTACGATTACAAAGTTGCTCATATGAGAAAAAAAGATGGGGTTTAATATCTAAAAAGCTGGATAGGCACTGAGCGATGGGAGAGGATGCTTGTTCCATTCGTAGCTATGCTAACTCCTAGAAAAGAGAAAACAATGAGGAAGGATTCAGCACTGTCAAGCTGCCGCTATGGCCTCGGCTTCGAGGCCTTGGTAAATATGGTCTTGGTTGTGGAAATCTCGCAGGAATAAGAGGTACAAAACTCGGATTGTGAGGGCACTTCTCAAGAGGTGGCGGAAGTCCAACCTGCTCCTCCTCAATTTGAGAAAGGTGGACAAGCTACAGTTGATGATTTTCCCTTTCCTTTAGGTTAACCTTGGGGACGAAGGAAGATCGTCGACCGACTTTTTATGAGTGCAAACATACTGTTGAGCCTGGGAAGTGTACATAGAATTTCTACGTGAATCTTGCGATTTCTTCCAAACAAAGAATTTGCAGGAGATGCCTGGTGTAGTAGTCCCAATAGTGAAATAGTCTATCCGATTACACCTCTAGCCGCCCTAGCCTAGCAGAAGCAAGCTTGTTGCGCGCGATTCTAGCATACGCTCGGCGGCTCGTTCCTATCAAGCACCACAGGGTGCTGCGTGAGAAGCTGCTTAGCGCACTAGTTAAAAGAGGACTTACTAACCAACAACAACTCCCCTTTCTTATTGGCTTGGCCAATAACAGATCCTTTTTCTACCGAACTAACGGCTACGCTTTCTCCCAAAACAAGAGATCCCGATCCTTCCGAGTCCAAAGAAGCTAACATCTGAATCATGCGTTCTTTCATCCGTCTTTTCAAAAGAAATATTGTTGTTTTCATAAGAATAAAGACCTGCATAAGCAATAGCAGCACTCGTCACTAGCTTCTTCTCTGTCTTTGATGAGTCCTTGAAAGCTGAGTTTCGTCCCAAAGCGCATAAGATTTAGGGGGCTGTGTGTTAATAGGCGTGCATAGCGTAGCGTATTACGTGTACAATACACGGGCGGGGAAAGCAACAAGAAGCCGCTTGGGCTAGAGCATTATATTTTTGGTTAGGAAAATTATGCGGGCGGCGAGGTCCCGATGAGGCTGATCTAGTTGATTTAGATCATTTGGTTAGAGTTGATCGGCCTAAGGCATCACAAACTACCTATGCAAATAATCCTGCCTTTCAAACGACGCCATGGCCCTCTTCTGAACCAGCAAAAAACTTGCTAGCCGAGACCTGGTTACTTTATTCATTCTTCCTACACAACGTTCCGTTGCCGTTGTTTGGTGGGTTTTGTAGCCAGAAAGGAGTTTAACTAACCAAAGCAACCACCGTCCTCGCTCACACAGCGGAAGAATCAGCAAAGATCGCAAGGAACACACGTGGGAATAGCCTTGGCGAGGCTTTGCCTATATATTATAGCTTTGAATGCGTTTTTTCATTTATTTTATTTACGGAATTCATCATCTACTTTTGTCTTGGACCAAGTACTCTCAATTTTAGCATAACCTTTGCTAGCTATGGTCATGCTAGCCTACCAAGTAAACAATTAGGCCCACTCCCCTCTTGCACAGCCTGAAGGACTCCTCTTTTGATACTCATCCTATCTTTATATTATTTTTTCTCCATAGCATTGCGAACACTTGATCCCAATCTCACCGCATAAGGGGAACCTGATGGCATAGCTTTCTTTGATGTGCAGACCCTAAAGAAAGACCAAAACTTTTTGGAGGGTCTTCTAGTATGGATGGCATTCTATCCTCTCTTTTTCTCACGTGGTCTTTCTTTAATTTAATGTAAACTAAACTGTTTTCTTTATTTAGACTTTCTATTTGTAGTCGCTGAAGCGTCTTATTGCAATAATGTTGGTGTTCAGTCTCAGCTAGGGCCCGTAGCATACGTGGGTGGTTTGGTTTCGCCCAAGCCGCGTGATCGATAGCCCTCGTGGTAGAGATGAAGAACCCACCTACCCATTTAGGTTCAATAGTTTATGAATTAGTCAAATCAGTTTGTTTAATTTGACTCTGCCTCACCTGATTATGAAGCTCTTGGTGATTGGGATTCAAAGAATTGGCTCAACAGCATCTGCCTAATAAAACTAAGATAGCGCTTCCCCGAGATGACCTCTCGCTTTTCCAAAAAAAAAATCTCTCAAGTCCAGTGCAAAAAAGTATGTTTTAGCATGGAATTTGAGAAGTTCGCTTTAGCCCAAGCGCAAAGGGCTTCTTTCGACTTAACCTAAGCTAAGCTGGACACACAAAGATATTGATCCCTCCATATGTATATAGCTCAAAACTCAGTAGTCATTCTTTTTTGGTATGTTGCTTCTGAGCGATGGAGTGCGTTCAGTGGAGCGAGCGTCGGCACCGTACCTTGTTCAGTTCTACTTGTCACTATGCAGATTAGAAAAAAATGGATTTTTGGTGTGGCCTAAGGGGGCGCCTGCCCACGAAGACCATGTACAGAGGGACAATTATGAACCAAGCGAGGCTACGATGTGGTGGGTTGAGAAGATGATGGTGTTTGTGCTCGCTCTGAGGACTACCGACCTTAGTATGTCCGGATTCCCTTATCGTTGGTATTGCGCGTCCTGGTCTTCGGTCCGAATACCTCGACGAGATCCCTTACGGGAAGGCTGTGGGAGTGGATCGGTCGCCAAGACATCGAGTTTCGACTATACCACCAAGGCGACTTCAATTCGGTCGTCATGTTTTGGTGGAAGGGCTGAAAAAAATGATCAGACAAAGGCTTCTTCAGCTTCGATCGTCAGGGAGAAAAAGAGTGATTATGGAGGCCATATAGCAGGGGTTTGGACAACTGGATTTGTCCCAGATGGGAACATATTTTGAACCAGGAGAAGCCTTTCAATCTCTGCCATTCATTTTTTCTTATCTATTATTACGCCTATTTCCTAAGATTTGGACGAGGGCTAAGGTTGAGGCATCCGGCCTCCCTGATTCCTTCCCTCTACTTGTACTTGTCATGTCTTAACCACTCATATGAGGCGCCCCCTTGCAAGATACCCGTGATTCGGTCTCGATCGATTCTCGAGAATTGACCTTGCCCGTATGCTCGGTGATTATGTGTATATGCAATAAGATAAGTAAAGTGCGCTAAAAGAGACCTCGTAGCTTGCAAAGTAAAGTCGATCGGGCATTCCTATGGTTGATAAGATCCGACTCCATCTTCTTCTTTTCCCACATCATCTTCGGGGGATTCGGGATAAACAGGTGCTGTGGCCCCGGTTCGTTAGCATTCTGTCCTTCAAACTTGGCTACAGCCGAAGTCATCATTTCAATGGGAAACTCTATTCCGCCATCACAATACGTTCCTAAGCGCTTGGTAGGTCCGGGGTTTCCATGTACTGCCCAGGATTGCGGGCCATTTCGTACACTGATTTTAGGGCATTTAGCTAGCCCGCTCTCGCATCCGTACTTCTTTTTCCTATCTCTCTCTTGAGAGACTTCTTTCATCCTCGCCATCTTCCCATCAAAATTGATTGGTACACCATCCATCCTGTGTCTGGTTCATGGGAACTACTAGTTTGACAATAAATCAAAGGTTGAGATATCTCATTTGATCTCAGCACGTACCAATGAGCATCGCGCTGAAAGCAAAAGCAAGATCTTGGAGCTAGGATGCGTGAGAACTAGAGCTTCAAAAGAAGTCGTAGTGAGGGTTGGTAGTGTGGCGAGGCCCACTTGCTTTCTAACGTTCCATGCCTTCTAACATACAAGAAAAAAATATGTTGAATTATCTTAGCAGCGATAGATTCGCGAGAAGAAAAAAAGCGTTACTTCTCAAAGAGAAATTTCCTATTATTCTTACTGTCTCACTAGGCTCGTTCTCTGTGGGACTTGTCTCGACAAACTCGACGCTTTCTTGCTTGGTTCTTTCTTTTTCTGCGAGTACTTATCCGTCGTACCCTACTCGCTTAGAGAGTCAAGCCTTCTTTATCAAATCCAATCCTAAAGCTCGCTTGCATCTAACATTGATTCCATAAACTACTTTATAGAGATAGAGGCCAGCGCTGGACTAGACGGCTTGTCTGCTCGCATCTAGATTTTAATTCAGTCTAAAGTAAGTAGCTAATACAAAGAAAGCTAGCTTTCGAGCTTTCTTTCCTACTCTTCAAAAAAACTCGGCGAGTTCTACTCGTTCTGTTCTCTTAGCTTGTAGATTCTTTGATTCGTCTTCAGATTCAGTTGGGCTCCAAGCCTTCGCTCCCCGATAAGGACAAAGTCTGACTCCTTATGTCATTCACAGATAAGGATTTTGCTCTCGTCATTCAACTTGGATTCAGTCATGACTCGCTGTGGACAATTGTGGGCTTTCCGTGGATTCTTTATTTGAATCCCTACTTCCTTGCTGCTTTATTGCTTTCAAAGTTGACTACACATAACTACTAAGAAACCTTTGCAAGCCCTGAACTTGAGCTCACATGCCAATACTTGCCTACCTGCCGGAAAGAGAGAAAGAAAGATGAAAATCCTTGATTGATGACTCGCTTGGAAAGAAAGATTTTGAATTAAAAAAGCTGGCTCGCTTGCTAACGGAACGAGACAGAATTTTATTCTTTCTTCAATCCAAAGAACGGACAGCTTTCGAGCCTCCGTTTTCTTCGCTTCCTCGCGTGCTTTCTCAAAGCGTTGTTAGCTGAACGGCTGAACAACTAGCTTTAGGCTTACTCGTAGCCTTGCTAGCTTGACGACTTTCTTTCTTAGAAAACTTGATTTATGGATTTATAAAGAGCTTTGCCACCAATTCTAATTATTGTATGAGAATGAATTGGTTTTGGTTTGGACTCTGCTCTCACTAACGTCGTAAAAAACCATTCGTCAAGCGACCAAGCAAAATTGACTCTTTCTGTACCCCGATACCTATTGAGGAGCAAATCCCTGCACTCTCGTAGTAAATTCTCCTTTCCTCGATGAACTAAAGTCCAGGCTGGGAACAAAAAGACAATGTTTATATGTAGAGCGCGAGAAAAGAATTTCTCTCTCGCAAGCTAGGAGGTTAAAGAGCTGTATTAATAGCTGCTTTAAGTCTGAGCTCTTTAGGAACGACCAGTAAGCGTAAACATCCGAAGGCTCTTTTTTTTTTTAGTCGTATCTATCATTTTCACCTTAGCTGAGAACCTTGCTTCGCCAATACTGCTAGAATAAAGACACGACTAATAGTTGTTGATACAGGAGAATACCCCGCTTCTTCTTCCCCTTCGAAGGGGGTAGGCTTCTTTAAGTCTTTCTTATTTATCTCCTCTTGTGTTTTTTTTTGAGCATTAAAGCTGGTTGTTTGAGTTCTTTCCGTCTCCTTTAATCCTTCGTATATGTTGAAAGTCGAGATCAGGATGTATTAATTTTGAAGATTTTTTAACACCCTTTCCTCTTTCTTGTTCCTATTCCAACATTAAAGAGTAAGGTAAGGTCTTTCTTTTCCGTACCAAAGAGCCCGTTTAGTTAGCTATCCCATCTTGCTTCGCCACTTATGCTAGCCAATAGAAAGGACTCTCAAAGTTTTATTCGAAAATTTTCAGTTAAGAAGAACACCCTTCTTCTTTCCTTTACTAACGGAGGGTTCAATCTCTCTTTCCTCGCATTCTGGTTAGCATGGTAAAGCTGCTTTAAGTCTTTCCGATCTCTTCCCTTTTGTGTCCTTCCGGTATCTTTTCTTCTTTCAGTTTGGTTCGGTAAAGCTTGTTGAAATCTATCCTATCCTATCCGTTCAGTTTTGTTCCGAAAGTCTGGTGGATCAATCTATACTTTAAGTAAGCGGTTTAGGCCTATAGAGAGTGAAGCGACAAAACTCCTCTTCTTGTTGCGGGAAGCCTACCGTACCATGTACCGCTTTTCTATAAGCTGGCTTTGTAGATCATATCTCTTTCTAGGGATAGAGAATCTCTTTCCGGTAGCAGTAGCAGGTTTGAGACCGGGTGAAGGGGATAGAATTACTTGTCTGGTTTCCTCGTGTGCCAACCCGAGGCCCCAAAAATGGGAAAAAAAGAATGCCCGCCATACTTTCTTTGACTACTCCTGAGATCTGAGATATGGTAGAAGAATTTTGTTATAGTGGGGGTGAAAACACCAATGCAGCAGAAAAAGAAAACGACCGCATTATAACATGAATTAAGACAGACGACCGGCGACGCCTTCGATCAAACATTGGTTTTTTTTAGCGTGCTAGCCGCTGCTGCATTTTGTATAGCGATAACGCTTTCTCTTTCTTAGCGCTCGACCCTGCGGAAAACTCTGGTTGCGCTTTGGTTGGCTTTCTCTTATAGTCTATTTTCTCTGACTTGACTCAGCTTGACCTACTTGACTCAGCGGTTAGAGTATCGCTTTCATACGGCGAGAGTCATTGGTTCAAATCCAATAGTAGGTAAACCCGGCCGAAACCCCCGCTTTTTGCCAGCATGACAGCAAGCACAGACTGGCATCAAGGAGTCGAATGACCAAAGCATCGGTTGCTTCCACTTGTTGCCTTCTTCGACCGACAGACAAGGAACCCCCCTTTCCTCAGCTTGCTTCTTCCTGTTCGTCCACCCGGTTTCATCAATTTTGAAATTCTTCCCCAACTAGTCTAGTTAAAAGAATGAAATTGGCTGATATCATGACGCTACTAGGTAGTATAGATATCATTATGGGGGAAGTTGATCGTTGAAATGATAATTGATACGACAGAAGTGCAAGCTCTCAATTCTTTTTCTAGTTCGGAATCCTTAAATAAAGTCTATGGACTCATATCACTATCACTGTTTGTCCCCATTTTTACCCTTATATTTGGAATCATAAGAGGGGTACTAGTAATTGGGTGGTTAAAAAGAGAAAAAAAAATATCCAACGTATTGGGCCTGAATATGCTGGTCCATTGGGAATTCTTCAAGCTCTAGCAGATGGGACCAAACTACTTTTTAAAGAGGACCTCTTCCCATCTATAGGTAATATTCGTTTGTTTAGTGTCGGACCGTCTGTCTATAGCAGTCATATCAATTCAACTAAGTTTATTTAGTAATTCCCTTCGGGTATCGTCTTGTTTTAGCCGATCTCAGTATCGTTTTTATTGATCGCCATTTATTTCAAGTATTGCGCCTATTGGGCTTCTTATGTCGGGATATGGATCGAATAAGAAATCTTCCTTTTAGGTGGTCTCGGGACTGCCAATCTATTAGAAAAGAAAATACCATTACCTCTATGTATGTGTGTTATCAATATCTCTACGTGCGATTCGTTTGGAACATGAACTTTTCCTCTCTACTAGGAAAATAAAGGGAAAGAGCTTGAATGTATTGAATTGAATAGATATCCCCTCCTCATTCGGGTCGATGAGTTAAACCAGATAGTCATATGAGTGAAACAAAAACAGCTTAACAATTCAAAGTAAGAAGACAAAAATCTCATTCCCTATGTACAAGAATAAAGTGGAAGTAAAACATAAGCATGTAAACCACCCACACCCCAAGATTGAGATTCTTTGATTAGTTATCATATCTTGAAGTGGGCGAAATCAACTGTATGGAGTTTCTACTATTGTCTTGTATGTATTACCATACCAGGGATCAATAACAAATTAGTGGATGGTTAGAAACACTAAGGTACACAAAAATTAGTAATGGAGATAATCTTAGGTATAGGAAAGGGATAATGGACGGATATTGGTCAGTGGTCTCCTCTCCAGGTTTAGTATTTATGTTGTTTTATTTGATTTTTAAGAACTGTAGTCGGACAAGAGGTCATGTCAAGAGGTAAATGTTCATAAGTAAAGTCTCCGGTAGGTAGAATGGGTAAAGGTAGGTGAAGTCCGTCATTGAATTGAAGTGGTAGAGTGGAAAGTGGGCGTCTCGGTCTATGTATTTCCTATCAGCGGCATTAGTTC
This sequence comes from Dioscorea cayenensis subsp. rotundata, assembly GCF_009730915.1. Lineage (NCBI taxonomy): Eukaryota > Viridiplantae > Streptophyta > Magnoliopsida > Dioscoreales > Dioscoreaceae > Dioscorea > Dioscorea cayenensis. The sequence goes on from NW_024087978.1 coordinate 11,609, forward strand.
CTTTTAGGCGTTGGGCAAATTTTTCTTCTTTTCTTATTTTTAGTAAAAGTAGTAGAAAAATAGTATTTTGTTGGTACGATAATAAGAATTCCTAAGCTAATAACAGCGGATTCTCAGGTTTTCTATTCCGAGCAGCGTATTCTTGCAGTGGATTTGCCGCTAACACCGGTTTTTCTGCATCGAATAAGTAATGAGGAAGATTCATTTTTTGATATCCCAATAGTAAAGGTAAGAAACGACTTGCTCTTAGCTGCAGCCCTATCAGCTATCTGACTTTCTATCTTCTTTCTGATCTCCTGCTTTGTCCTTACTCCTCGCGATGTCTATAGCGGAGAATACTTTCATACTTCAATCGATTCACGGGGAGAGAATGTGATTTTCTTAACTTAAATGTAAAAAAAATATTAATAGAAGTAGCCTTTTAACATAACAGGAGATTTTTCTTTCGAGATGCGAAAAGGCAAGAATCTTGGAAGAGTTGACAATTGTCATTATCGTCCCTTACTGGGGAAAGTCCCTAATTATAGTCTATTGGTCCTAATGGAGCTCTAGACAAGAGTTAGTGATCTCCCCCACTTTCCTTGTCAGTTAAGCGAGAGTTACTTTTTGTTATGGGAAGCAGCAAGCACAAGCGAAGTACTCTCATGAAGAGAAAGATAACCGCTAGTTAAAAGCGTTAGTTCATTGAAAGCATTCAAAATAAAATAATGCCTCTTTCGGTTAGCGGGACTCAGTTCCACGAGCTACTTCTTTTAAGTTAAGTCTTTTTCCATAACAGATGGGACTAGAGCGGCCGATACTTCCTTGAATGAGAGCAGCAAAGGCACTGCCTTAATGTCCGAGGAGCAAGGATAATAGTCTAAGGAATATGGCATCGAATACAAGCTGCTAGTACTAATCAATTGGTTTGAAAGGCTAGAAGACTTAATTATAAGTCTCTTTGGTGTCGGCATTTTGGTCACTGAGGAAATAAACCTCCATCTGGGGATGAATGCGCTCTTAGGACAAAAAAAGAGGCTCTTAGCCTTTCGGACTTGCCTGCCAAAACCTTGATTATTAGATTTCCTGCTTACCCACTACAAAAAGAGACTTTTTCTTTTTCGAGGTAGCTTAGAAAAGAAAAGACCTGGAAAAGCCGATTGCTTAGGCAGACGTCCCAGAGTAAGAGCGAGACTAATCCACTTTTTGCCAAGATGTATATCCGTAAATCTCTCGGTCTCAGGCATGAGGCTGGAAAGGAAAAGCAGTTAATCGCTATCTGGAATTCTGCCCTTTAGCTACCAAGAAAAGAGTAAGCTTCGAGCGAGAGTCAAGAAAAGAAGAGTAATAAGGGTTCTTTAGCCAATCCCGAGGAATGGTACAAAGCCAATAGATGGGGGGCCTCCTTGCATATCAAGAACTTTGCTGCTATTGGGAAGACTCCTTACCCCGGCATTGCCCTAAAACACTCATATTAAAGCACCAACCGTTATCCCGCATCTAGAGAGATTCCTAAGAGTTAGAATCTGATTTGTGGTGCGACATTTGGGCAAGATCTTAAGTATGCAAAATCTAGGAAGCATGTAGTCAGAGTTGTTGGCTCCCATTTCCTTTCTTAGGGGAATACTGCTCTTGTATTGGATTCGGCATCAAGCCGATGTGGCCCTGATGACTTTAAAGTCCTTTATTAGCTTTACGGAGCTTCAAGCAATTGTCGATTAGTAGGACCAAGAGCCTTTCGAGTAAAAGGAATGGCTCCTTCATGCTTATGTATAATGCGCTCAAAGCGCCAATGGTGACATCTTGGATCTGTTGTGAAAGAAAGGAACTTAGCCGATCACGCATTGCTCGAGCCTCATAGAAATGCATATTCCAAATGTCTTTGGAGAGGTTTAAGCTCAAGTTCTGGTGGTTCGACAATTGATGGCGCTAAAGCTACCCTCCTTCAATTTATCAATCTCCCTCGAAAATCATTAGCCTCATGTTCACGAGTTACTTTCTTCCTTATCCACGGAGATCTATTTCTTTATAATTACGCATGTGGATATCAACTTGTCCATTCACGAATTCCAAATTTGAAATAGTAACATCAAGCCGAAAAAAGTTCTTGCCTTTGATCTTGATGGGAAGAATCAAAAACCTAGCAAGGATTACTTTCTATATTGTCATCAAATTGGTCATTCATTGACAGCGTGGATTCCTCAAAGCTGCTTTATCACACTATCTAACTCACGACTTTTCCTTTGAATCGTGGCGATGTGCTCTTCAACCGACTCTTCCAATGGTACATTGGAGTTGTGCGTTGTCCATGATAGGAATAACACGATGTATGCATTCCATGCAGCTTTGCATTTGAACTTTCTACGCTCTACATGTTTCAACCATTCTCATGATAGTGTGAAATGAGTTCAAACATGTTAATCATTTTACTGCAACAAAATAAGGGAAAGATTAGAGCAATGATAGAATAAGAAGATATGAAATAGAATGTGCTAGTGAAATAGCTAAGAAAACAAAAGTGCAAAAGTATCTCTAAGCCTATTCCCCGGCAGCGGCACCACTTGACAAGAGTCCCCTTGCTTATATCCTGCAAGTGCACCGGTTTGTAGAAGTAATAATCCCGGGTGAGGCGGGGTCGAATCCTGAGGAGTAGGAGTAAAGACACTTAGTCGATTCTTAGCTATGTGGAGTATCAACAATGATAGGTGTGGTAATGATTCAATTTTCCAGAAATTAAAAGCAACAAGTAAAGAGCAAAAGTAAGAAGGAGGCAAGGCAATCGATAAAAGATGGGATACTGGGATGATGCTTCACCTAGGATAGTAAGCTTCAGGTGCAAGAGACTCTCATATGCTTCCTAATCAATGCAATAGGTGAGTCGTTGAAATCCTTACATACATAGTCCCAAATCTAAGGTCGAGCTATGCCTAACTCTATACATGTCCCGGAGGAGAAATCGAACAATCTCAACACCTTTCACTTTTCGCTAGAGTTGCAAAATGAGCTCTAGGGATTCAAGTGATAAATCTCTTCCTAGATTTAGACCTAACCCTGGTCGGGCGAGATGGTCCCTAACACTGGTAAGACCTAGATACTAAGATCACCTCAACACTTCACTCCATTACAAGCATAGCTGGGCCCTTGAGGAGGTTCATCCCTTAGCCATTACACTCTATTATGGCACTTTGAGAACTCGAGGCAGTGTAGAATCTGTATCACGTCGGAGGGAAAGGGGGCACTCTTGTACCTCTCGACTCTACCCTCTCCAACACTCTCCAGCCTGAGTTTGTCTAGCAGCTCGTGGTGGGTCACTCACTCATAAGGGTTTACCAACAAGGAACTCTCAGCCCTAATGTCACTCTAGGGGAAATGTTCATACAATCAAGCATTCAAGGTTGGAACTCACAGATAAACATCAATTTATTGAAAGCATAATAAAAGAAGTTCAAAAGCAGCGAATACATCCTAGGGTTCTACAATCACCCAAGCACACCACTAGGGGTTTAGCTCTCCATGGAGCTAAAGTACAATCAAGAAATAGAATGTAAAAGCAATGAATCCAGTAAAGAAACCCCTCGATGGTAGGTGTGCAGGTGGTCTTGTGGAGAGTCCTCTGCCTAAATCGTCAAGGATTCCTAAATCCGCGCTTTATATAATACGCCTCGATGGAGCTCCCCTACCAACCATCTTCTAAGGAGAATGGCGATGTCGAGCGATAGAACCTCTCCAAAACCTTGGTCAATACCCCTCGAGAGCTAGCGCAGAAACCTTCTCTCCAAGTTGAGGAAAAGATGGAGAAAAGAATACTACGTCGGGGCTAAATACGGCTGTAAATAGAGGGCTGGAATCGAGGCGACTCCAGGCGTGGGCATGATACACACACAGTGAGAATTTCCACTTGGCGTGGACCCAAAATTTTCCACCTGCACCGTGTGGATTCTACATTCTCTCGATTTCTCGAGCCGGGTGTGAATAGTGTTGCCTACTGATGGTGTTACACGTTTACGCTTTCTGATCTCGAGGCTCGAATAACTTCCCAATTCCGTACTTTTCATCGAGGATAGCATAAGCGGGCTACGTTTCACGTCGTGAATCACCTTGCTTGCTATGATGATATGTTGGTGGAGCTCTGTTCTTGTCTGCATCAGGCCAGATGCTCGAGTCGTGGTACCTTTGTGCCTCAAATGGATATACTCACACTTTCGAATCTTGAGGGAGGTTGGCACACACTCTAGCATCTCACACATCAATCTATGTCTCGGCGTTTGGTTACCTGTAGCAAGATCTCCTCCAAAACTAGGTGCATTGTGATCCACATTGTGCCTGTTTCCTTACATACTCGAGCCTCATAGCTACTGCGTAAAAGTAACACTAAAAACACACATATTAATGTAGAAAACACCGAGAAAAGTAATGTACTCAGCGTAAGGAATGAGCGACCCCGCGGTCCTGTCAGCACTGAGCACTTGCATCAGTGAAAGCCCTCGATCGAGAGGACTCTTTTATCGAGAAGAACTCATGAGGGAACTTGTCATGATCAAGACTACTGAAGAAGTATATTCGTGCTGAGAGAATACACAATCGGAAAGCGACATCTCGAAGAACTTTGATGGAGGAAATAAGAAAAATGGCACTCAGCAAAGAAAAGCAAGATGGTGATTCTTTGCTTTGAAGCTGCGTTTACCAGGGGTTTGAAACGCAGTATTTGGAATATGTTTGAGTCCTTATCTCCTCAAGCGTCTAGTGATACCATTTTGTTTTGCTTAGAATATAGAAAATGTTTCTTTCCTTCAGATGATCGACCTAGCCCTCTCCCAGATAAAAGAGTGAAGCTCTTGAATTAGCATAGCGAGAAAATGTTACGTGTTTTCAATCTTTTCTTATAGGGGAGGCATTTGACGGCTATGTGGCTCGACAACTTGTAGTGCTCTTCTGAAATATTTTTAGGTAGCGGGTTCTTGTGCCCCGAATCGGGTTAGCATCTATTGTTGAAGGCGGAAAATGAGTGCCTCCTTTATCACACACGTTTGTATCCAAGTTTGAGATATAGGTTGAAGGATATCTAAAATTCACAATGAAGTGTCTGTGGTGATTAAATTGTGGCAGACTGACAAAGCCCGGATGTGGTATTCTATAGAGTACGCATGAGAAAATCTTATATAGAATCTCATTTGTGAAGGTTAGATAAAATTTTGGATTGGTTTGCAGTTTAGCTAGCCATGTACCTGGGTTTCTCTTTATTACTTGGATGGCTCTTTGAGCTTGCACTTCTCGCTCAAGATATCTTGGTCTCTGTGTGGTATAGTATTCTAATTAGTCGATCTAGTTGCTGCTTATGCGGGATGCGTGGAAGACCATGATCGTCTTCTTTTTGGTGACTTCATTGAAAGAGGGTGTGGAGGTCGATGATGAGGGCAGCGTGCGATAACCGAATGCTGCAGTGTTCGTTCCTTATGTTGAGCATTACTTTTCTCGGGGTTTTTACTAATATATTAATATTGTGTTACTTTTATGCGGAGGAGTAGGGTTGTGAGGGGTGAGTATGAAGATAGGCCAATGTGGATCATGATGCACACCACTATTTTGGAGGATCTTGCTTGCTAAGGTTCAAGCGAAGACATGAGGTCAGGTGTGAGATGTCTTTAAGAGTGTGCCCGGCTACTCACTCGCGTTGGGTGAGCACATCCATTTGGAGGGACGAGCGTTCACACTCGGCGTCCCGGTTATGCACATACGAGGGGCTCCACGACATGTATATCATTGAAGAAGCAAGTGATTCCACCGGCGTGAGCGTGTGCCCGTTTGCGTACCCACGATGAAAATATGGAATTGGGAAGTTATTCAAAGGCGAAATCGAGAGAGAAACAGCAGCATTACATGTATGCTTGTTCTGTGCTCCGAGTACGTCGGAGAAATAGAGAATCCGCAGCGGGCGTGTGGAAATTGTATCAGCGGTACCGTGTGGAAATTCCGCACACGCGTGACGTGCCCTGTCGGCGCCCGATGGAGTCGCCCGGTTGCAGAGCTCGAAGGTAAAAGCCGATTCAGCCCCCGATTTTGGTATTCTTTTCTCCATCTTTTCCCCCAGCTTGAGAGGGCTTCGGCTAGGGTTTTGTAGTGACTAGGATTTTGGAGGTTCCATGGATCCGACATCATGCTGACGTTTGGAAGAAGGTTGTGGGAGAGCTTTC
>NW_024087979.1:0-569 GCF_009730915.1 Dioscorea cayenensis subsp. rotundata
CTCAAGTACATCCAAGTTTGTTAAGATAACACGAGATTACCTAAGCAGGTTGTGCAAACTCAAACCGTAAGCTATGCAAACGCAAGTTTCTGGCAAGGAAACCAAAAGAACTCAGTGTTATAAAATCAAGTATTAGTCAAAGAATACCAAACATATATCACATCTCAGCGTACCGATGGACGGTTAGCTCTAATGGATAGGTACAACTTGAGGAAAACGTACTATATGAAGAACGCTAGAGAAAAGAAGACGCGGCTCCGCTCACTCCTCGAGATTAATCATCGCTAGCTCCGTATATTTACGGCTCCCTTACTTCTATTGTGCCTCCAACTCTTTCCTTGACTCCCTGTCGAAGTTGTGGTGGCGCTGATGGTCTTTGCCCTATTGCAAAGAGTCTCTCTGGTGGAGAGTTGATCCACGAACAAAGATGAGGCAAAACCTTAGAAACTAGAGTTAAAGAGCTATCCGTCGAGCTCGACGCCTGACCCTAAGCACAATCGTATGTAAACCATGTTTCAGGAATAGTTTTGAGTGAATCATCTAAGTGTTACTTTGGAATTTCAATGGGG
>NW_024087980.1:0-42351 GCF_009730915.1 Dioscorea cayenensis subsp. rotundata
ATTTTTTACTTCTCTTCATTTCCTATTTTTCATCCTGAATGAGCGCAAGAGACCCCAGAGACTGGAAAATAAGTAGTGGTTTGATTTTTTTATGAAGATTTCCTCATCTCTGAAGAGCCAAGACCACATGAATTAGTATAACTAATTTGCACTCCCATCCCAGAAGTCGAGACCTGAATGAGAATTTATAAAAAATCATGACCCAAGAAACAAAGCCCAATTGGAGAAAAATATTAAAAATTTCATACTCCAAGAGAGCTACAAAGTTTCACGACGGAATTAGAGAAACATAAAATCTTCCTCACATCCCCAAGAAAGCTCCAAGCGCTCCGGCGGAATTAGAAAATCTTATTAAGTTCTCACAATCCCAAGAAGAAAGTTCAAAGCCTCAGGTGGAACTGATAGGTACACAAACCCTCTCACATATCCCAAGAAAGTTCCAAAGTCTCAATTAACTGTAGAGTAACTTCAGCGAAAATCTCCTCACATCCCAAGAAAGTCTGTAAAAGTCCTCAATTGTTAATTATAAAAAATTCACTTAAGTCTCACATTCCAAGAGTCTGAAGGTGAATTAGAGAACTTCACAGGATTTTTCTTAGATAAGCCCCAATAAAAATTCACCAAAACAACCCCACCAAACTAATCCTTAATTTTTTCCCCATTTTACTCTTTTAACCCATCCTTTCATTTTCCCATATTTTCCTTTCTTCTCTCATTTTACTCACTCTTCCATTTTTCCATATTTTTCCTTCATTCATTTTTTTTACCTCTTTTTTTTTACTCCTTCATATATTTTTTTTATACTCATCCTTTCATTTTTCCTTTCTCTCTTTTTTTTAACCCTTCCATTTTTTCCTTTTCGCTCTTCATTTTCTCTTTTTACTCTTCATTTTTCCTTTTTTACTCTTCATTTTTCCTTTTTTCCCTTTTTACAAATTCCAATAGCAGATCAACAGGTCACAGGCACACAAAGAACAAAGGAGAGTATCCTTCTAGGTTGCAAAATCACAGCCAGTAATTCTGAATAATCAACAAAGCTAAACATGATTTGCTACTAAACTGATGATTCAGCATCCTTTGTATCAAACTAAGATGGGCAAACCCTGTTGGACTATAATATTCTCATTTTCACCCACACTATCCCTATCATTGTAAACATAAATAACATGTCTACCCGAGCCAAGCTATATGAAGTTCAAACAAACGAATCTATCATTCTTATGCACTTAGCACAAACTCTAGCATTTGGGTAGGGATCATATGAAGCATGTTAATGGTGTTTCCAGTCTAAAGACCTCTGCCAATCTTGTTGTTCAACAACCTCTATAAAGCTTCCAAACAATATGCTTAGATCCAACTCCAACAACCATTTATCGCTCTTGATTGTCTCCAAGAAGAGCAAGACCAACTTTGTCAGCCGCAGACCGGCTAAGGCATCACTTGTAAATTCTCCAACTTTCATCTCAAAGAATTCTTCATCCTTCACCGACGTCAAGGAATCAGACACAAACTCCATAGCTCCACTCTTAGCAGCAACCTTAAGAATTAACCCCATCACCATCACCTCACAATCATCTTCCATCACCCACAAATACTTCTCCTTTTCTTCTTCTGTTTTCTCAAGAGAAAGCAATATTTCCCAACATGTTTAGATCTATCCAAGAGATTTTTTTCTAGCTTTCTAAAGGCAACACATTTGAATGCAATCCTGGAATACTTTGCGCTACTGGATTAGGGTTTAGGTCCCAAGACCAGTCAGCACGACCATGCTACAAGGAGCGCGGCGAAAGAGAAAAAGATGCGATATTGGTACTGCTAGGGTCGTCTGAGAAATGGGCGTCGGTGCTGAACCGGGGAACCAACGAAGACGCTTTGTCAAGCTCCCTGCCATTGCTCTAACTGAAGCATTGATGCCATGCCGAGACGGAGAAGGAGGGAGAGAGAAAACACGGGGAGAGAGAAGAGAAACTCCTCTAATGCATGCACGTCCATTTATTTTCCCATTAAATGCATGAAAAATCATACATATATATTTTGAGAGAGAGAGCATGAATGAGAGAGAAGAGAGAATACTGCATGTGTTTTTTCTCTTTAAAAAGCATGAACATAATTATATATATATATATATATATATATATATATATATATATATATATATATATATATATATATATTTAGAGAGAGACAGTGAGAGAGAGAAAAGAAAAGAAAAACAGGCTATCAATGCATGCACATGCATGGTTGCCTTTCTTTAAATGCATGAAAAACATTAAAAAAATTCATACTAACATGGGCACAGGCATCCGGTTCTCTTTACATGCAAAAATAATTTATTTTTTAAAAAGAGAAACAAAGCCATGATACCTTCCAATCGTCCCCTTTTTTTATCTCGCCAGCTCTCTACGTCCCTCTCCTTCCTTCTTCTTTCCTCTATCTTTTTCTTCTCTCTCTTTTTTCCAGCTCTCCCTTGTTCTGTCTCTCCTCTCTCTTTTTCTTTTCTTCACTCTCTCCTTCTTCTGTCTATCTCCCTTTTTTTTTCCAAAAACCCTCTCCTTTTTCCTTGTCCCTTTTTTCATCCCGAAAATCCTCAACACCCCCAAGAATCTCCAACTCCCGGGCGAGATTTTTCTTTTTCTCCTTTTTTAAATTTTTGAATTCAAAATTCCGATCCCTATCCATAATCTCCATTTTTTTGTATTTATTATTATTTTATTTATTTATTTATTTATTTATTTTTGAATTTCCTCCCTTTTTTTATTATTATTCATATATATATATATATATTTTTTTAAATTTCAAACGAATATATATATATATATATTCTCTTTCCTCTTCCTTTTTCTCTTTCTTTTTTTCCTTCTTTTGCATATGTTCCCCCAAAAATCCTCAACACCCCCGTAAAAATCTTCAATCGTGTGAATTTTTTAAAAATTTAAATTCAAATTTTTTCCAATTCTTATCACTTCTTCTTCTTCTTCTTCTGAATTTAAATTTCTTTTTTTAAAACTTCAAACTCCCTCTTTTTCCCTCTCTCTTTTATTCATTTTCATTTTTTTTTAAATATCTTATTATTATTTTTTATTTTAATAATAAATTCCTAATGGAATTAGGAATTAAAAGAAAACCATATAAACACCCCCAAATATAAACCCTCAACTTGCTGGAAAAGATGTGTTGTGAATCTAATACCAATGTTTGTAGAGTTACAATCTATAGATTATCAGCATAATGAATTGTGCTTCCCATCCATATCAAATTGAGTCTAATACCACAATTATTTATCATTCAGGGATAATAAATGATGCTAAGCACTCTGATGACCAATCGTTCATAATCCTAGAAAAAAAATCACCTTTTTCAAACAATCAGAAACAAAACACTAAATCATCCACAAAACTACAAAACTGATGAATAATGCGGCAAAGATGAGGACTTTATACCTTGGCAAGCTCATCAGATTGCTTCTACCAACATTCCCTGCATGATGAAAAGAAGCCTGCCAGAGGAATCAAAAAAGTGCAAACGTTAGGGTTGAGAAGAGTTACAGAGAGAGAGAGAGATCACTAGATCGTGCGAGAAGATCATCCGTAACTGGAATCAAAACTGGAAAAGATCGCAAGCATCGAAGACGGCCTCTCACATAGGAAAATAACATTAACCAATTGGCCTACAAATTTTTCTTGTTTTAGTTTAAAACATAAATAAATATAAAGAAGTTACAATATATTTTTTAAATTTAATCCCAAACAATAAAAAATTTAAAATAATTTATAAAAACTTAAAAATTTTTAAGACATATCAAAATAATTTTAAAAAGGATAAAAAAGCTACATTTTTAATTTATTTATCTATCAAATTAAATTATTAGCACACCTTTTTAAGTGCAACAAAATGTATATATCAAATAGTATTCTTATTTTAAATTGAAGTTATCATCAACATATTTATTTATTATAATTAGGGTTGTCTCCAGATTTTACTTTGGTCTCTAACAATAGGGTTATTATTGTGCTTATCATATTGTCATTGAAAAAAAGTTACAAATCAAAACAATATGGTGTGAACCATTATTCAAAGATATTGTTTTTTACTAATATATTTTTTTATAAATTGATTTACATAATTTAAAAACAATTTTTTGTAATTTTATTTTTTATTTTATAAATTGAAACAAAATAATCTAATATATATGTGACAAATTAGAGTGCGCTATTTAAGAGAATTTAAGAATGTGCATACGTAGAGATTTAGTGCTTATGAGCCAAAAGACAATTAACAAAATAATTATTTTTTACAAAAATATTTATGAAAATTTATTGTTTGATACTTTGATATTTTATTAATTGATTTGTATAATTTTTTAATTTATTATATGGTTTCTTAATTTTTTATAAATTAAATATATATAATATTTTAATCCATATCCTACATCTATCTATATATAATTCTTTCCAATAAATATTAAGAATAAATTGTAGCTCAAGTGGTTGGGTTTTTGCTATCCAAGTTCAAGATCATGGGTTCAAATCCTATGACCAACAAGTATTTAGTATAAAAACAAACAATAACATTAACCGGTTTGAACGGGTTTTGACCCGCTCGACGGCTCATCTGGTTTTGACCCGCTGGTCAACCACACCGGGTCACGGGTTGGGAAAAACCCCATCTCGTGAACCGCCCGCCTACAAGACGGGCCGGTTACGGGTCAATGAACCGCCCGCCGGGTCATTGAACCGGCGGGCCGGGCCGGTTTTCCGGACGGCCCGTGCCCACCTCTAGTTGAGGGAGTACATATATAGTCATCAAATGGTTGATTTCATTTATCTAAGTTTATGGTAAGCCTGAAGAGTGTAAAAAAAAAAAAACAACTAGATTAAAGCACCTTCTTTTGCCGTTGATTAAATCCTCCATTTCCTTTTATGGCAATGCTGTCCCTGTTGACTTATAATCTGTGTTGACTTAAACAATTAAATCTTTAGGTAATAGATTGTGAAATTTCAAACTTTGCATCATTTTTTATTGTATAATCTTGCAGTTGGTCTGGAAAATGGTACCTTTATCCTCTGATTAGTGTTGCTCTTTCCAATTTACTTTGGCTCTAACAATCTCTAGGAGAGCTGTTTAACCTGAGACCATGTTGATCAAAAGAACAAAAGAGATGGAACCTCTGGTCACTGGGAAAATAAACTCACCAAGTAAAAGACAACATGTGGTATGACCAATAAATTATAGAATTCAAGCCTAGAATATGATCCGACTTGGAATCCCTACTTATTTTCAGATTTTTCTGCAAGCTTTGACGATATTTTAGGAGTACTTACTGTCTTGTAGAACATGTGGCAGTCAACATGCTTTTGTAAATCAAGTGCTTTATTGTAGGGATGGATGTTACTCATAAGAAAGTCTTGACTCATCAAGCAAGCGGTGTATGTTATATAGCTTCAAGCTAAGCAGTTCATTGGTGTGTTTATTAGTGATTACTTATAACCATTCGGAGGTTACCAAACTATTAATTAAGCTGAAGTTCATTGACTACAATTGTATCTGGCCACTCTGCGTGAACTAGAATTTGGGACTGATTTGCCAATCTTAGTGAAATTGTACAACGCCACTGTGATTAAAATCATATCTTGGAACACCACTTACATTGGCTAGGCTAAAGACAGAAAAATCCACTGAAAGAGAAATCCCATCAATCAATAATCGCTCCAAGTTCTTCCCAAAATACAATTTAATAGTTAAAAAAAAATTCAGCACTTACAATGAAATGAAAAAGGCTATTTATAGGCCTCTAAGGAAGCTAGTTCTAGTGTGAAAATATAGTGTAAACACACAAATATTTTCTTTTATGAAAGATTAATTTGAAATGGATCTTAACGACACATTTAATTAAAAAAAAAAACAAAAAAAATGGATCTTAATTAACAATTTATATATACATATATCATTCTCATAGGAGAGCTTGAGCATTGACATTTACCCCTTCATTCACGGCACTTAAGGGAATCAGCTTTTTTTATGCATTCAATGTTTGGGATTTACAACCAAAATGATGACTGAATAAATTATTCAATATGAGATGTTGAAAGTATGTTTATACTATGCTGCTGCATGTTCTCCTGCATATTTTTATATCCTTACCTCTTGCTTTGCAACTATACATATTCTTCATTTGAAAAATTAAAAAAATGGTGGTGGCCACCACTGGTTGTTGTAGTGAATTGACAATTTGAAAATAAAACTATTATTTGGAAAATGATAGACTTGAATTGACAATTTGAATTGGCATACTTTACTGGACAAAGACTATAGACATGCTATGATCTACTCTACACATACACTGCTTGAAACTTGCTTTTTCTCTACTTATAAAGAAGTCATGAAAGTTCATGAATAATCACTATCACTGTGCCCTATCATTTTGAACTCATCTCAGCCTATGTAAGTCATGACCCATTTTATTCAAAATTGTTTATTTATCTATTTCCACCTGGATCGAGAAAACAAGAGAGAGAGAGACAAAGAGGGGGAACAACTAGTTGTCAACAATTTGGTTGTTACATATGTCTATCACTGTGTTTGAATGCTTCAATGCTTATCATTTCATGCCAGGCAATATATTTTAAGGATGGTGAAGACTAAATATGCTTCCATCTTTTAATATTAATAACTAAGGCAATTATCATTCATGGTATGATGATATAAAAGAGGTCCTTAAGCCCCTCCCAATAAAACCGCAAGAACCCTTTTAGTGGCTTTCTAGGAATATATATAATTACAACATGGAATATTCATGGATTTTCTCGAAGTTCACCATTATCATCCCTAAAATATTGATGATAGTAGTGCTTTCACAGTTAGCAGCAATTTTATCCAATCTTTGTTTCCCTGTTTTTAACATGGCAACAGCTTCAAAGATTGAATCCCAAGGGAGAGCTCTTCTTCAATGGAAGGCCACCCTTGAAACACAAGAACTTCTTGACACCTTGACATCAAAGACCAGTCCATGCAATTGGACTGGAATCACTTGCAGAAATGATGGCCATCTCATGCCAACCATCACCAAGCTCCAACTGAGAAATTAAGGACTATAAGGGAAGTAGGAGACTCTCAACTTCTCAGCTCTGCCATCACTCAGAGTTCTCGACCTGAATAGCAACCATCTACATGGATCCATTCCTGCAGCCATTTCAGCTCTCTCCAATCTTACCTTCCTTGAATTTTCTTTCAACAATCTCACAGGCAGATTATAAAATCATTTCTAAGCTCTTGGCCAATCGATTGCAGATTGTTCTCCCTAAATTGACAGGTCAAGAACAAGATGGTTTTGTGACTGGTTGGTGCTCGTTTGATAACATTATTGCTGTGCAAGAGATAGTTCACACTCTAGAAACTGATTTCAAAAACCCCTCAAGGATGATAATTAAATTAGACATTGAAAAAGCTTACAATACTGTCAATCGGAGTGCAATTCTTGCGGTTCTTACTCGTATGATTTTTCCAACCCTTTGGATCTCCTGGATTTCTACCTGTTTACAATCTTGTTCTTTCTCTATTTTGGTCAATGGTATCAATTCCCCTTAGCTTTTTTCGTTCAGAGGTGTCCGTCAAGGGGACCCCATTTCCTCTCATTTATTCATTTTGGTGACCCAAGTCCTTACTTCTATGCTCAATTCTGGTCTTGTGAATTGCATGATTCTTGGTTTTAACCGTAACCTCAATCATAATTTCAATCATCCTCATGCTCTGCAGATGATTTAATTCTTGTCACCTAGGCTTTCTAGGCGCGCTTCGGGCATCAACCAGTGTTTAAATGTCTATGGTTTCCTTACCGGTCAACGTCCTAATTTCTCTAAGCCTCAGATTTTTTTTCCAAATTGGTGCAACAAACATGTTTCCTCTCACATCTGTGCTATTTTAAACCTTACTCAACCTCCTTTCCTTTTAAATACCTTGGAATCTTGATCTCTCCTAAGCGTCTTACCGCTTCTACTTTTAAACCAATGATTGATAAAATTCAGTCAACAATTTACAACCGTTAGAGTAACTTTTAACCTCTCACCAATAGCGAAAAGCCACTTTTAATCAACTCTTCCCTTCTTTCCATTCCTACTTATACTTTTATCCGTTTATACAATTCTGAAGTAGTTCTTTCACGAGATCACCAAAGCGGTTAGGGAAATTCTACTTGGTGTAGGAATGGCAATGGAAAGGGCATCCATAATGTGAACTGAAAACTTTTAAATGAAGGTAAGCCTGAGTGGGGCATTGGAATCATAAATATATCTCTTGCTAAATCTTCTCTTATGGCGAAGCATGTTTTTGGTTTTTTAAACAAGAAAGATGGCATTTGGGTTGATGTTTTGAGTCATAAATATGGTAATTTGAACTTTTGGAGGAACTCTGCTCCTGTGAATTGTTAGTGGTTTTTTAGAAGTCTTCACAAATCTGTTGCTCAAATCAAACCTTTTTGTCATATTAATTAGATCAATCATGATATTACTTCCTTTTGTTGGGATCCATGGTGTTTTGATATCCTTATTGCACTTAAGCCTAGGTTTATTAATATGAATGTGGATGTCGATCTCCTCTCTATATCTAATGTTGTTAATGGAGACAGATGGTGTGATACTAGCTTGTTCTATGTGTTTGGCCCCAATTTTAATTTGTAGGAATTGAGTTCTACCTCTATTGACCTTAACTCCGGCAATCACTAGATTTGGAATCCTCCTACCAAGTATCACAAAATTTCCTTCACTATTTATAGACAGTTAAATCATAGTACTCCCCAGGTGGAGGTTTGGTCTGGTTGGCAATTAATTTGGAAGCTCAATATTGCCCCGAGAACCAAACATTTTATGTGGACACTCTTTCATGGTCGCCTGTCTACCACAAACTTCTTGTACCACTTGAATCTTGGACACAATGACCCTTGCATTTTGTGTGGTCTCTCCCCTGAAACCATTGATTATCTTTTCAGTCACTATACTAAAACCAAACAGGTTTGATCTTATCTTAGCTTGAGGATTAACACTTATATATATTTTCCTAATGGTTTTGCATCCGGTAACTGGCTCACTGAGGGCATCTACTCTAATTACATTAAGTCATTGCTGCAACCACTTGGATGCTCTGGAAATCCCGTTGTGATATCTTATTTCATAATGCTTGTATCAATCTTCCTACTATTGTTTGCGGAGCATTAGCCCATGTGCAGGAGTATGCTGATTGCAACAGAAGTTAATTTACTTGGGCAGAAGCTAATCTTGAACAATCTTTCTAGCTCTGATGACTTCATATTATTCTCACACGCCAATATCAACCTGGCCACCAAGGTAAGATCTGTGGGATTCTTCATCACTAGCTCTAATTATGTTATTTACATCGTAGGTTGCTGTGCTCATGCCATGGATGATGCGTCACTGGGTGATCTTTCTACTCTCGGTGTTGCTCTCCAAACTGCTTCCAATCAACGTCTCGGCATCAAACACATCTTTGTCCAATCTCCCACAACTTCAGCAATAATCACAAATCCTGACCCTGTCGTTACTTGGTGATTCAACGCATAGATCACTAATATCAGACATCTACTGAATGAACATGCTTCTCCTGTCATTCATTGTATTCCTTGTCATTGGATGCTGCCAACCGTTCACTTAGCCACACATGGACTCAATTACTCAGACCTTAATCTGTTTCTCTTTGGGTGTGACCTCCCTTACTGGATCATGAATGCATTTAAAGAGTTTGGTTTTAAATTTTAGAAGTGTTAGCTGCTTGAATCAGGTGTTGCTGGTTACTTTTTATTTTTGTTCCTAAACTTTCTTTTGTTTCTCTCCTTTGTTTATCAATAAAACAGCCCATGTGGTTCTTTTTTTAAAAAAAAAAAAAAAACAATCTCACAGGCAGCATCCCTTCACAGCTTGGTAATTTGTCAAGGCTCAAGACTTTGTGGCTCTCTTAGAATCAGATAAGTGGCTCCATACCTCCTTCTTTTGGAAAGCTTATGAACCTGAATTGCTTGGGCATCTCCAGAAATTTCTTAGTTGGTTCCATCCCTCTAGTATTTGGAAACTTGACCAAACTCAATTCTTTATACTTATGGAGAAATGGCCTCACCAGTTCCATTCCTTATGAGATTGGGAACCTAGTGAGGTTGAGAGATTTTGAAATATGTGACAACCAAATAACTGGTCCCATCCCATATCATATTGGAAATCTAACCAAACTTGAAAACTTTTTACCTATATGAGAATAGCATAAAAGGCTCCATTCCTTATGAGATTGGAAACCTAGTGAACTTGATAAATTTTTCATTATCTGACAACCAAATAACTGGTCCCATCCCTCATAGCGTTGGAAACCTGACCAAGCTTGAATCTTTTGACCTATCTAGCAATAAAATAACTGGCATCATTCCTCCTTCTCTTGGAAATTTGAAGGGTCTTACTAAATCAGACTTATTAAACAATCATCTCTTTGGTAAAGTGCCCAATGAATTTGAGAACCTCACGAATTTAATTAATCTTCAATTATTCAACAACAGCCTTTCTGGCATTCTACCACCAAATTTGGCTAAATGAGGTTTGCTTTAAAACATTTCCTTCGGATGCAATAATTTCCAAGGTCCTATTCCGATAAGTTTGAAAAAATCAACAAACCTAGTCAGGGTCCGACTTGACAGAAATCAATTCATTGGAGATGTCTCTCAAAGCTTTGGTGTTCATCCGCATTTGGATTATATTGATCTAAGCTTTAACAGATTGTTTGGCATTTTATCACCATCTTGGGGAGCATGCCTTAACTTGACAAGCTTTAAAATCTCAAGCAATAGAATTAGCGGATTAATGCCCTTGGAAATCAGTAAATTGCTAAAGTTGCAACTATTTGACATCTTTTCCAATAATCTGGAGGGAAAGATCCCAAGAGAGTTTGGTAAATTGTCGAATATATATTGCCTAAACATGAGTAACAATTAGCTCACAGGAATTATACCACCAGAACTTGGGGATCTATCTTCATTACAAGCTCTAGATTTGTCAAGCAACTATTTGAGAGGAGAAATACCATTATGGTTGGAGAATTGCAGTAAATTGCTCTCTCTCAAATTGAGCAATAATAAACTAAGTAGAGCGATTCCTTCTCAACTTGGTAACTTGAATTTACATGAAGTTCTAGACTTGAGCCACAATTTATTCACAGGAGAAATACCAGCACAACTTGGCAATTTAATGATGTTGCAAGAGTTGAATTTATCACACAACGAGTTGGTTGGCCACATTCCATCTTCTTTTCAATCAATGGCAGGCTTAACATCATTGGATTTATTTTATAATTTTCTAGAAGGTCCTGTGTCAGAGAACCATTTCTTTCAAGCAGCTCCCCTTGGGTGGTTTACTCACAATAAGGGCTTATGTGGTCAAGTGCATGGCTTACCACCTTGTCGTCAATCACAGTTAGTAAGTAGAGGTAATGTAGGAAGACATCACAAAATGGTTATCATGATTGTTCTTTTGATATTTGGCATCTTATTTTTGATAATTGGAGTATTCACATTGCTTTATTATAAGAGAAAGAAGTCCAATGCAAATAACACAAGGAAAGAATTTGATGAACATTTCTTCTCCATTTGGGGAGTCAATCATGGAATGGAAGTATACAAAGAGATAATTAGATCGACAGAAAATTTTGATGAGAAGTATCAAATTGGTATAGGAGCTTGTAGCATTGTCTATAAAGTAACAATATCATCAGGAGCGACACTTGCTATCAAGATAATTCAAAAAGAAGAAGGAGCCCAAATGAATGAGCAAGCTTTTCAAAATGAAATACAAGCATTAACTGAAATTCGGCATCAAAATATTGTGAGGTTTTATGGTTTTTGCTCAACTAATAAATTCAGTTTTCTTGCATATGAATATAAGGAGAGAGGAAGCCTGGATGCCACTCTTAGATCTGAACAGGGAGCAATGAACTTGGATTGGATCAAGAGAGTCAACATTGTACGAGACATTGCTTAAGCTTTATCTTACTTACATCATGATTGTAATCCACCTATCGTTCATCGAGACATAACAAGCAACAATATTCTTCTGGATGAAAAGTTCAAGGGTTGTGTTGCAGACTTTGGTATTTCTCAAGTATTAAAACCTAATTCCTCACATTGGAGTTTGCAGCACATATGGGTATATGGCACCAAGTATGTATGCATCTCCGAATAAATTTGATTGCTTCTTTTATTCAAACTCTCTTATAATTAGACTTACCCATGTGATTAGATTTATCAACCTATGAACAATGATGGAGTGAACTAAACGATTACAATTTTTGCTGGATTTGTATTTGCAGAGCTTGCTTATGTAATGAGAGTGACTGAAAAATGTGATGTATATAGTTTCAGAATTGTAGCACTTGAAATGATACATGGAACACATCCGGGGGATCTCCTACACAACTTATCATGAGCATGCTAGTGAAAGATATGCTAGATCCATGTCTTCCCATTCATATAGCGGATCAAGTGACCACAAACCAAGTGCTTTCAGTAATTTTAATAGCAATGCAGTGCATCGATATTGATCCACAGGCTCGCCCTACAATGCAACAAGCATCTCAAAGATTGTCTTGCCCAAAGTCTTTGCCATCATCATCTGACATCTATTTTTTTCAAGCACTTACCCTTGATCACCTTATAAACATTGTGTGAACTCATATTGATGATCAAGCGCATGAATAATGGGAACTAACAAAAGGAATATATATATATATATATATATATATATATATATATATATATATATATATATATATATATATCCTAGTAAAGAAGGTATGATTCAATTTTTATTCTCTCATTCTCCTAAGTTTCTTTAATTAGATACATATCCTTACTTAATATCCAGTAAGACCGGTACTTTGCATTTAAATTTTTTGTTTGATTGAATTCATGGTATAGTAGCAAATATTTCAGTATCTTGTTAAACTTTAGCCATGCTTATTAACAAAAAATAAATGTGCTTACATTTTAATCAACCATTTGCATTTATTATGAGAAAAATTTTCTTATGCAAATCACATCAATCAAAATAAATGTTAGATTGAATAATTTATATATATATAGACCTACTTTTGCCAATATTAATTTGCTTTTCTAAGTGTATAATATGATGAAAACTTATATTATATATTCCTGGTTCAATGCGGCTCATATTGCTAAGCATCCTAAACATATGGGTGTTGGATCTCTGTGCTTCACCTTTACCAATCAAAAGTCACAATCCTAGTCGCTCAAGAGATGAGGGTAATCTTGACCTTGAGTTTTTCAAAGCAGTCCACTGTTAAGCTTGTTACTCCCATCCCTTGGTTCTCCTTATCATTGTTATTTTGAATTGTTGTAAAGAATTCTCTTCTTTATCTTTGTTATTTTGTATTGTTGTAAAGAATTCTCTTCTTTATCTTTGTTATTTTGTATTGTTGTAAAGAATTCTCTTCTTTATCTTTGTTTTTTTGTATTGTTGTAATTAACTCATCTTTTATTTTAATAAAGTGGTTGTTCTATTTTATAAGAAAAACTTGCTTATTGAAACTTTGTTTTTCCTACATGTTTTTTTTAGGGAAGAGCTCATAGAGCTGAATTTATTAAAATAGTGGAAAAATTACAAAGAGTTCAACATTAAAAATAGGACCCAAAACAAAACAAAATACAAACACCCAGAAAAACCACACCAATACAATCAAAAACAACAACAAAACTAGAACACAAAACCCACGCTGTGAAAAGCCATCATAATCTAATGCGACAGCTCACATCCCTGGAAAAACAGAGATAGCATATGCAAATTTATGTCAAAGAGAGCTTAAAAGCGGGGAGGCCCAAGACTTAGGGATGAGATGCATGCGAGGCCACTCTGCACTCTGAAGGATGGAATTCATGCTATTAATCCAATGCCGAAGTCTGCAATCAGATGTAAAATTCAGTGAAATTGTCTTGCTGGATGCTGATCCCGTGATGAAGAAGTGCTTGATGATTAATCCGGTGTCACTTTGAAGCTTGAAGAGCAAGGTTGATCGCCCTGACAGGTCCGCTCACGCTCACTCTTTTGCATGTACTGGACAAGCACCTGCCAACAACACAGAATAATTAGATGAGACACAAAAAAAACTCACATCCCCTACCTCCGACGCCGCATTCCAGTAGCTAGCAACAAAAAGGAAAGGCCCATCTCCGAAAGAGAAATTGTTGAGTATCAAACGAAATCCTGACTTGTCAGCATGGGAACAGGAGAAATCCCTTGCATGAGCAAAGACCCGAGAGACAATGACCAAACTGGTGGCAAAGGAGCCCCAGAAAATTTTGTCACACCTATTCTTTGACAAAAACCAAGCTGTAAAAGCGATGACTGCCTTAGCAAAGGAGGATGTCAAAGCACAGGTGAGCCACTCACCAGAGCAAAAACCACTAGTAAAAGAAATTGGAATATTGAGTTTAGAACTGACATGCCACCAAACTTCTCTAGCCATATTGCATGAATATAAAAGATGCTCAATTGATTCGTACTCAAGATTACACATGACACATAAAATTCCTGGGCCCCAGATTAATGGAATAAAGATAATCAGAAGTGCTAACCCTTCCCTTGAAAGTTAGCCAAAAGAAATGTTTGACCCATGGAGCCACATTTAAGTCCCATAGCTTCTTCCAGCCCAACCAACTATCAGCCCAGCAGGGAGGACTATTAAGATAACGATAGACAGTAGCCGAGATACTACAATTCACAGATTTAATAGACCAAACCCATTGATTATTACCAGTAATATCAAGGACACCCAGTTTCGGAAGAAAACAATCCAACCAATCTCCAAATAACAGGCCGAGTTTATGAAAATCCCAAGCTCCATTGTTACAAAAGTCAGAGACAGCTAATGAATCTAGATTTAAATTAACATTAAAGTAGGTAGGACAAAGCGAGAGAGGAACCTCAGAGCACCAGGGATGATTTAATAAAGAAGTCTGATAAGGGTTGACAGAATTAATTCTCAAGCTGGGACTAATTTTGATTGCTGTATAACAGAGTCCCCTAAAAAACCATGAGCAACTAGAGGGGATGGAATCCCTCCAAAAATTAACCGAGCCATACTTAAGATACAAAATATCAACCCAGAGGTAATTATCATAATTGAGATACTTAAACACATTTTTGGCCATAAGAGAATGCTTAGCAAGAACAAGGTTTCTGATTGCAAGATCCCCCTCAGTCTTAGGAATAGTAAGATCATTCCAAGCAACAGCATGGATGCCCTTTCCATTGCTACTCTTACTCCAAAAGAATCTCCTAACAATTCTATGGATCTCCAAGAGGATAGAATCATATATCAGGTACACAGACAGATAATAGATAGGGAGGGATAGAAGAAAAGAATTGACGAGCACAGCCGTGGCAGCAGGAGATAGTTTTGAATGCATCCACCGAGAGCAACGGTTTTTAATGTTGTCAGTGAGGACAGCAAAGGTGGATCTAGCCAAACACTTGGGAGAAATTAAGGATAGAGCAAATACGATTAGCCACCCACTTATTAGCCCAGGTTGGGAAATAAATAATAGACTTAGAAACATTAAGGGTTTGGCCAGAAATTTTGCCATAGAAATAAAGACAAAGCTTGATAGATCTAGCAGCTTTACGAGACGCCTGAGTAATAATAACTAAATCATCAGCAAACATAAGATGATTAAAGTTTACTCGAAGTCTAGTATCAAAACTCGGGACATAATCATTAGCTAGAGCAAAGTTCATAATAGAGGTGAGGTTTTGAGAAACAAGGATGAACAGGTAAAAGAAAATAGGATCACCCTATCTGATACCTTTGGAGGAGATAATCCAAGGGGTGGGCTGTCCATTGATGTGGAAAGAAAAAGAAGTGGACGTGATACAGGATTTTATCCAGGAAATCCAAACAAAAGGGAAACTCATTTTGGTAAGAGTAGCAAGAATTACACTCCAACTAATCGTATCATAGGCCTTCTCTTTATCTATTTTGATTAACATCCTTTGGGGGAGGCTTCTACAATCAGTCTCAATCGTATGGGCAACTTCTTGCAAAGCAATAATGTTGTCAAAGGGACAATGACCTGAAACAAAGCCTGCGTGTTCTCTACTAATGAGATTAGGGAGAACAAGCTTCAAACAATTGGCCAAAATTTTAGAAACTATTTTAAAGCACACATTGCATAGAGAGATGGGTATGTAATCAGTAATAGACAAAGGATTGTCTTTCTTAGGGATAAGAGCTATAAATGCTTTCCCCCAAGAATTAGGCATAGTAGAATTAGCAAAAAAAATAATCAACAGCTTCAAACAGACTATCTTCAATATCAGGCCAGAAAAAACGATAGAACTCAGCATTAAAACCATCAGGACCTGGACTTTTACCTGAAGGAAGCTCAAAAACAGACATGCGAACTTCCTCATGAGTAACCTCATGAATGAGGAACTCACAGTCCATAACCGAAAGCTGAGGGAGATTATTAGGAATAGCACTTAAAATATCAGAGAAAGAGTCAGTAGAAGAGCTCGACCACGGATGAGAATAAAAATTCAAGAAAGCATTCTCAATACCCGAGTGATCAGAAAATAAACTACCATTAACATCCTTTACCTGAGTTATATGGATGATATGCTTGCGAATACGAGTAGTATTATGGAAAATTTTAGAATTGGTATCCCCATCACAAACCCAAGCCATGTGTGCACGTTGGGCCCATTTATTAGTGTTTTGCCTCTCCAGAGCTGCATACTTGGCATACACCTCCTCTAAATGAACCTGAGTGCCTTCATCAAAAGTATCAGACAGTTCTAAAGAAGAAATAATAGATTCAGTATTCCTAATATCCATATCAAGATTAGTCAAACCAGCTTTACACCAATTTAAAATATTAGCACGAGATCTAAATAAATGGTGGGTAAAAGCATGCATAGGTGTACCATTAGGGGAGATGGGTATGTAATCAGTAATAGACAAAGGATTGTCTTTCTTAGGGATAAGAGCTATAAATGCTTTTCCCCAAGAATTAGGCATCGTAGAATTAGCAAAAAAAATAATCAACAGCTTCAAACAGACTATCTTCAATATCAGGCCAGAAAAAACGATAGAACTCAGCATTAAAACCATCAGGACCTGGACTTTTACCTGAAGGAAGCTCAAAAACAGACATGCGAACTTCCTCATGAGTAACCTCATGAATGAGGAACTCACAGTCCATAACCGAAAGCTGAGGGAGATTATTAGGAATAGCACTTAAAATATCAGAGAAAGAGTCAGTAGAAGAGCTCGACCACGGATGAGAATAAAAATTCAAGAAAGCATTCTCAATACTCGAGTGATCAGAAAATAAACTACCATTAACATCCTTTACCTGAGTTATATGGATGATATGCTTGCGAATACGAGTAGTATTATGGAAAATTTTAGAATTGGTATCCCCATCACAAACCCAAGCCATGTGTGCACGTTGGGCCCATTTATTAGTGTTTTGCCTCTCCAGAGCTGCATACTTGGCATACATCTCCTCTAAATGAACCTGAGTGCCTTCATCAAAAGTATCAGACAGTTCTAAAGAAGAAATAATAGATTCAGTATTCCTAATATCCATATCAAGATTAATCAAACCAGCTTTACACCAATTTAAAATATTAGCACGAGATCTAAATAAATGGTGGGTAAAAGCATGCATAGGTGTACCATTAGGCGAAAAGTCCCAGGCCTGCGAACAGCACTATGACAACCAACATAGTCCAACCAGAAACTATTAAAGCGAAAAGGACTACAAAGTTGTCTATTAGATAAATTAATTGTCAGCAAGAGGGGAGCATGATCAGAGGAAACCTTCGGGAGATGCTGAAGACTGGTCGATCTACAAAGAGAGGACCACTCTAAGTTGATCAACCCCCTGTCCAACCGAGCCCAGCGCCTAGCAGAGCCAGGTTGCTTATTACACCAAGTGAAACTAGGTCCAATGAACTGCAAATCCAGAAGGCTAGTGTTCTCAATAAAATTAACAAAGTGACAAGCCTTGCGGGCATAATAATAGAACGAACCACTCATGTGCTCATCTCGAGTACAGATAGCATTAAAGTCGCCAATAACAAGCCAAAGGACCCCAATAGAGGAAAACCTAGAAAGCTCATGCCACAAAAAACATTGAGAAAGAAAATACACTGAATTTTAAATAATAGAGATAATACAATTACCAAAATGATGCGGAGAAATGATCACGTGAAGTGTCCTCCGAGAGATGGCTATCAGAAAGACCTTACCTAAGATTTTCCGCCAAGCAACCAAAATGCCCTTTGAATAACCATCGGCAAGGATTGCAGTCCAGTCCCACGAAGCAGGAAGACAATGACAAAATCGATTAACACGATCATCATTAGCTCTAGTCTCCGTAAGACAAATCATGGCCAACTTATGCTTCCGTATAATCTTAAGGACTTGATTAGAGGTATCCCTCGCAGAGATGCCCCTGCAATTCCAGCATATGATTTTAAACAAATTCATCATAACAATAATAACAAAGAGAGCTCAAAGGAAAAAGTCCAGTAAAAGCATTAAAGGAAAATGTAAACCCAAAAGAACAAGAATAAGCCAAAAGTTATCGGTCCTTTGTTGCAAGATCCACTCTACCCTTCTTGAGAGAAGGCAGAGAAACCTGTGACCCTTCCGGATTAAAGCATCTCTTCTAGCTTCCGCTTGACACTGACTGAGAGTCATAAGATTATCTGGTTTTGTGGTTGATGAAAATGATGTATGGAAGAAACAAAAAAAAAACTAAAGCTCTATGAAAGTGGGGCTTAAAATAGATTGAATAAGTTATTATTATGATTTTCACGACCACGATTTGGTTAACATTTCTGGATTCTTAGGTTTGAACATCTCCTACCACCCACCCTGGCTTTTTTTCGGGGTCAAATTCCTACATAATGTGATTTCAAGGCTCAAGGCTTTAACTTCCAAGCCTAGAATATGATCCTACTTGGGATTCTTTCTTATTTTCAGATCTTTCTGCAAGCCTTGATGATATTCTTGGAGTACTAACTGCCTTGAAGAACATGCAACAGCAACATGCAATGACATTATCATGGTACCATCCTCTGCCCTTGTGTTTCTTTCTTTCTTTCTTTCTTTCCATTCTTTTTTGGTGTGTGTGTGTATCAGAGTTAATATTTCTTAACTTGTGACTGTCATATCTTTATGTGACTACAAGTTTAAGCAGTTCACCGAACCATTTGTAAGTCACCAAACTATCAATTATGCTGAACTACATTAGTTACAATTGTATCCAACCAATCCTGCATGTCGAAATCGATCATCCTTTATTTATTTTTAAGATGATATTAGTTTTGAAGGAAGTACTACTCTTCTCCAATTTTTGGTGCTTAGATGTGCAAAGTTGCGAACACTTGATTTATTAGTCTATGGATAATTAAAAAGAAAAAAATCGCTAAATCTATGTATATACCTGCGAATATTCAGCAGGACTATTACCTTTGCATTTGTACAGATTTTTTTAAAAAATTAATTTGAACTCTCGCCATGCTTTTTACTAAAAACAAATTTTTTACTTTTTATTTTTAACCAACCTTTTTGCATTCCCTGCAAGGAAAAAGAACAGTTCTCATTTAATCACATCCTCTAAAATAAATGCAATCACTCCGCATTTACTGTACATTAATATAAGCTTTAACAGATTATCTGTCATCTTATTGTCATCTTATGCAGAATGTCTGAATTTAATGGAACTATACCTTCTGATTTCAGGCTCTGGTCAACAAGATTGCTAGGGAATTCAGTAGGTTATCTTCCACATATTCTATCAACTTAGAGCAATACCACAAGAATTCAAGGATTTGTCTTTCACCCTGATATTTGGATTTGTCAGGCAACAATATCCAAGCATCAGTACCAACACAAGTTGGAAAACTGCATTGAACTGCATTCCTTGAAGTTGGGCAGTAATAACTGAGTGGAGACATCCCATTGCAACTTGGCAATTTAAATTTGAAGGAACTGTTAGACTTGAGCAACAACTCATACACTAGATATATATGAACCCAACTCAATAAATTAACAGATTTACGAGAACTGATGTTCTGTCTCACTATCAGTTTCTGAAGCACATTCCATACTCTCTTCAGTACATTGATGAGCTTGGTTTCAATAGACCTGTCTCACAATCTTCTACAAAGTTCAATGCATGAAAGCCATTTCTTTTAGAACGCTCAGTTTGCATGGTTCAATGACAACAAAGGCCTGTGTCATTGAGTACTCTGCATGCTTTTACTCTTTGATGAATAGCAATGTTTGAAACAAGCAGTACTAAATCATTATCTTAGTTGTCATTCTGACTAAGAGCATTTTTTTTTCTTTACTGCTAATTGTTGCATTTTCTGTTTCATGGCAAGAGGAAGAAATATGCTTCAGTTGAAATCGGTCGAGAGGTTAATGCATGAGTCTTCGCCATATATCAAACTTATTGGATTTCTCAGGCAGGCTTCAATCAATACGGGATGTGGGGAGAAGCAATCTGATGAGCTTGCCAAGGTATAAAGTCCTCGCCTTTGCCCGCATTATTCATGGATTTGGTTGTTTTGTGGATGAGTTAGTGTTTTGTTTGTGATTGTTTGAAATATGTGGTGGTTATTTTTGAGGATTATGAACGATTGATTATCAGAATGTTTAGTATCATTTATTAGCCCTTAATGATAGATAATTGTGGTATTATACTTGATCTAAAACGGATGAGAGGCGCAATTTGGTAGGCTGATGGTCTGTAGATTGAAACCACAAACAATGGTATTTTATTCACTACAAGTCTTTTTCAGCAATTTGAGGTTTTATTTGGGGAAACAACCTTTTTGCTGAGTTTTGTATTTTAAAATTAAGTTGGTTCCTGATTGACAGAATTTAACCAAAGGTGATAGTTTGTAGGGTGGCCTTGAATTGGGACAAGCCGTGAATGAAGCACAAAAACATGAACCAAACTGTAGGAACTTCAAGCTAATCCTTAGCCCTTTTTTTTGGTTGGTGAATGTGATTTATATATATGGGAAGAAACGAACATAAAACTATATGAAAGTGGGACTTGAAATAGTTTGCATAAGTTATTATTCTCGTTTTCACAGCCGCCATTTGGTTAACATTTCTGGATTCTTAGCTTTGTACATTTTACTCTTTTTTTCTTTTAATTTTTTTCTTTTTTTTTGGTGGTATAGCTGCTTGAACATCTTGGTCCAGAATTGCTTGTGCCGGGGTTGGGGGTTGTTAAATTCCTGCACAATTTGATTTTTCAAGGTGCAAGGCTTTGTGTTGAATACATCACAGTTGAGGATTGCTATTCATCTTGAAAATAAAGGGGTAACATACATACAAAGTCTAACACTCAACTCCTCTCTTCTATTTGAAATGGGTTAGAACATGTAGTATCTATGATCAATTTATATTGTTTGATGGGATAATTCTAAGTTAAATTTAAATTGCCAGCATCTTACTGAAAGCTAAACATGAAGTAGCTGTAACACTCTTCTCTTTTTCTTTATCCTCATTTGATTTGGCTATAGACAGCTTCATTAGAATTGGCTGACATTAATGCTCCACAATGGATCCAAAAGAAAGGAGACGTTAGTCAATGAATACCATCAAGTGCTTAATAACCTTCAAATTGATAATATTTTGATCATATTTATTTAATTACTTTACTTTATTTTATTTTATTTTATTTTATTTTGCAATGTCATAGGGTGTTTCATGCCTTCGGAACATGACCCAAAAAATTCTGAAAGAGAATGAAGATCTGGGTAAAGTACTGTCTTCAATGTTGTTTTGTTGTACCTGAGTGCTTCACACTGTGAAAACTGTAGGTTTTCTATCTGAAAGGAGTTAATTTATGCAGGCACTGGTAATTCTATCTCGCCTTATTTTGTTTTCTGTTTACTGCATCTACATCTGTTCCTACAATGAACTATAGGATATGACACCTTTCATGATGTAACTTCGTCAACTATATCTTTTTATAGCTAGGAGACTTCCAACATGTCATTTTGGTTAAATTATCTCTAATTTACTAGCTTTAAAATTTTATACTTTACTTGTATGAAAGATTCAAAAATTCTTTTCTTTTTATCAAAATGGGTAAACCAAAAAATTTCTCAAACATTCTTTATTCAGCTATTAGTTTCTTTGCAAACGGCAAAAAGTAGCTGTACCTTTTCAAGCCACCTTTTACCATTTCGCTCTTGTTTTGAAATTAAGGGAGGTGGAATTTTTGAAGATTGTTTAAATGATTCAACAAAAAAAATTGCAATTCTAACAGCTATTTTGATGTATATTGTTATCTACCAAGACTTGTCTGTTGAGAACTTATCACTTGAAGGAGGATTTGATGCAGAACTTGATTCTCACTTGAACTCATTGAGAGAGAAGCTTGTTGCAGTAAGTATCTGCCATTTGCTCATGTTTCCTTGGTTTCCTTCAATTCTGCTTCTTTGGAGACAATTGCAAAT
This sequence comes from Dioscorea cayenensis subsp. rotundata, assembly GCF_009730915.1. NCBI lineage: Eukaryota > Viridiplantae > Streptophyta > Magnoliopsida > Dioscoreales > Dioscoreaceae > Dioscorea > Dioscorea cayenensis. The sequence continues at coordinate 22,554 of NW_024087980.1, forward strand.
TTTCAAGGTTGGGAGGAATCTTCACAGCTTTACAGAGAGATCCAAGCTCTGGAAAAACAAGCTTGCCTTAACAACAGTTATGATGCATCCCTTGCTGAGATGCTATTCCTGTATGAGCAGAACTTGATGCATAAGATGTTTCAAGGTATAATTTAACTTCTAAACACCTAGAAAACATTCTTTTGTTTGCTAAGAGATCTTCCTCTATAGCATTTTAAACCGTGGTAAATAAGTGTATGTACTTCTACAGTTCTACTAAGGATGCATTTCTTTCTTTCCTACTCTAGTCTTTGATCTTGGGGACCTTGATTGTTTCATCTTCATTTCTTCTTTCATCCAGTTCAGGTTTGATAAAGAGGAATCCCATGGTTATATGGAAACTAATTATATTTCCTTTGCATGCGCTTCAGTTGATGAATTACAAAGAAATCTTTTGGTTCAAAAGTTATATGCAAACTAGTTATATTTAAACTAGTTATATTTCCTTTGCATGTGCTTCAGTTAATGACAAAACTAGTGGAGTCACTTGAGCTGCCTAAATAACAGTTTTTTGTTGTCCTTGCTTGATCATGCTTTTTTCTTAGACTGGATAGCCATCCATGGTTCCCTCTTTTGTATGATATTGCATACATTCATCAAAAAAAGACCTTAAGTGGTTTTGCTTAAAATTAGTGTATTATTACTATGCCATGTGTAAATCCTTTCCATTGCTTTACCTCAATTTGGCCAAATGACTTGCTAGCTTTTCGGAGGTAAAGAAGGTGGCATCAGTACTGAAATCAAGAGCTGAGGCCATTCAGATCAAAAGAGCAAAATATATGGAACCTCTGATAGATGGGAAAATAAGCTCACCAAGTTTCAAAGACCACATGTGTTTAGATAACCATGGTAATACATAATTTAATATGTTGCATACTGTTATCACCTGTAAATTATAGAAATTAAATCCTAGAATATGATCCTACTTGGAATCCCTACTTATTTTCAGATCTTTCTGCAAGCCTTGACGATATTCTTGGAGTACTAACTGTCTTGAAGAACATGTAGCAGTCAACATGCAAGGACATTATGTCATGGACCTTGCAAGAAACGACAAAGGTCTTCTTCTTCTTTTTTATTTTGATATAACACACAATGTAGGGAGAGAAAACGCTCCTCTCTGAGCTCCTGACCCCTCCCCCTTTCACCTGAAATGCTTCTCCATTCTCCATCGTCCCCCTTGCCATGGCAAGCGGGGACAGGTAACAAGCCCCTCCTTCCCTCCAGCAGCCTAAATCGTGGGCATAAATTGCCTCTAAACTTCGTCAATCCTCAAATAATTCACCACTCCACAATCCTCACATTCTTAATAAAATCAAAGACTCCACTACCGACTTCATCCGCCTAGATGGTGATACCATGAGTAGAGCCCGCTTGAAGTTCCAGCATGCTCTGTACGGTAAGCTATTTGGGAAACCCTCCATCTTCGACCAAGTTAAGACTGAGCTTCTCTCCAAATGGAGTGCGTTTGGAGAGATTCTCATATCTGATTTACCCAATGGATTCCTACTGGTCAGATGCTCTTCTCAATAAGCCATGCAACATATTCTCTTGGATGGACCCTGGTCCATTAATGGAGTTATTCTCCAACTCTCACCATGGAAACCTTTCTTTGAACCTACTTTTGCTAAACTTAATACTGCAGTCATATGGATCCAGCTCCATAACCTTCTTGTGGAGTTTTAGGAAGGAGAAACACTCGAAACGATTGCTAATCAGTTTGGTTCTCTCATTAAGGTGGATGATTTCACTTCCTCGTTGAGTAGGTCTAAATTTGCTCGTCTCTGTGTTGAGATCAAGCTGTCCAAGCCGCTCAGTCGTGGCTTCTGGATCAGTGAAGACCTGCATATAGTCTTCGTGGTTGTTATGTATGCAAAATTCCCGACTTTTGCTCTACCTGCGGAATGATCGGGCACGACACTAACTCCTGCTCTTCGTCTACGTCGCTTGGTGCGGTGAGACCGCTCCGACCTGCCCCTCATGGCAAGTTAAAACCGGTCCTACCCTAGTATCAAGCCTCGATGACCAGCGCATGGATGACTCCGAGCCCCTGCTGATTGTTCTTTACCGGAAAAATCTTATAGTGCAAATTCAATCCCCGCCGGATACTGATTTTAGCCCCTGGCTCCTGGTTTCCCAATGGCGAGGTAGCTCCCGTGGTCGTGGCGGCAGCTCGCGTGCCAATCACGTGACCCTAGGGGATGTAGCCATTTCGGGTCCCGACGCCATCAAGTCTCGAGGCACGTTATTTCACAACATACGTGTAGGGAAGCGGTTTGCTCCTAGTGGGCGGCAGTCTCCCTCTCACGTCTCCTCTCTTGCAGCCGAACAGTCGCCTATCCCTGTCGGCCAGTCACATCCTAGCCCTTCCGTTGTCTATCCCCTTTCCAATGAAGCGACCTCTTTCCCTAGAAACTCTACTTCTAACTAGGCTGACCACCGCCTTTGACCGCCATTCTAGACACGACTGCATTAGCTGTCACACCCGCAGCTGACCCGCCGCCCATGCTCCCCACTCAAAGCTCGCTCTTCACCTTCCCCCTTTCTTCGAGACCAAATCATAGAGCCTTTCCAAATCCCCACCCCCTGTCATCCGTTCCTTGTTACATCCACCAAACCCCTCTTCTTCTCTTCAAGACCCCTGTTCTCATCCTAGCCTGGTGGATAAGGTCTCCGCTGCTCTTGAGGATGAGGGTATGGAGGAAGATGACACTCAAGATAAAGAATACACAGATGATGATGATGATGATGATGATGATGATGATGATGAAGATGAAGATGAAGCGATGTCTGATGAGGGAGATCCCGATTTAGAACCTGATGATGCAATGACCTTGGTCCAGTACAAGGCTGAAGCTCGGAGAGAGGCCCTCTTCCTAACTCATTTCTTTTCTACTCCTCTGTGTCGGATATGTCATCCAAGAAGTTTTTCTTGCTTTCTTATCACATTAGTTTTCTCATGAATACGACTAAACTCATTTGTTGGAACTGCAGGGGCATCTCCTCGTGAGACACCTCTTCCCGGGTTTTTCGGATCATTCGTGCACATAAACCAGTTGTGGTTTGCCTCGTTGAAACTAGAGCCAACTCTGACCGTTTAGATCACTTTTGCAGAAAAATTCCTAAGAGTTGGGATTGGGTTGCTGTGCTTGCCAACGGCTTCTCCGGCGACATCATTGTTCTTTGGCATAAATCCATTGGCAGGGTCTCTCTTATCGCTGTGTCCAGGCATGCCTTACATATTATTATTACTGATAACTCCTCTAATGACTTCCTTATTTCGTTATTTATAATTCTTCTCACATTCGTAATCAATGTTTCCTTTGGAATGAGCTCTCAAAAATCACTCCTCTTCAAATCCCCTAGCTTGTCGTTGGAGACTTCAACTCCGTGCTCCACACGACTAAGAATAAGGGGGCCCGCTAACTATTATGAGCGCAAAACCCATTTTTTCCTTGATTTTGTGGAAAGAAACAATTTGATTGATCTTAACTATACAGGTCCAGCTTTCACGTGGTGCAATAATTAGTGTGGGCTAGCTGGGCGCTGGGCTAGACTCGACAGATGCCTTATTAATCTTGCTTGGGCCGGTTTTTTCAGATCAAACACCTTAAAACACCTTAATCGTTCCTTCTCTGATCACGCTCCTCTTTTCCTTCTCTCTTCCCCTTCTTCTTCACTTCCTAAAAATATTTTTCGATTTGACAATAGCTGGTTTGATCTTGTAGGTTGCTTGGTGCTTTTCGCCGCATGGGAATCCAATGCAAGCCCTTACGCATCTCTTGTCTCGAACCCGTTACAATCTCGGGGTTTGGCGCCAGTCCGGTATTAACAAGGTTGAATCTGCTCTTATTAATCTTGATAACAAAATCAGTAATCTGGAAAACTCTGACTTCAACTCTATATCTTAATCCCTCCTCATGGATGGCTATGCTAACCTCTCTGCCTTGAAGCGTCAGTGTAGTGTCAAGTGGGCTCAGGGTGCCCTCTTAATGTGGATTAATGATGGTGATAAGAATACCAATTTCTTCCACGCCCTGACCCGTATTTGTGCCTATGCTAACCATATCTCACAAGTCGTGGATTCCAATGGAAACACGTGCTGCGAACATGAGCACATTGAGCAAGCCTTCCTGCACTACTATAAAAATCTCTGGACCACTCTGAATAATACTTCCGTTGGTATCCTTGACGCTCTTCCCACCGCCCTGCCATGTCTATCAGCTACTAAGTCAGATATGCTATGTCGGGAGGTCTCTAGAGACGAAGTGTATCATACCATCTCTGCCCTTCTCGCAGGTAAGTCTCCTGGTCCTGATGGGTTCAACTCCAAATTCTTTACAAAGTTTTGGCCTATCATTGGGGATCAGGTTTTCTCTGCCATTAGATTCTTCTTCAATAATTCATACATACCTCCCTCTTGGTGGAAAACGTATATCACTCTCATTCCTAAAAAAGACAAACCCAAGTTGGTTTCTGATTTTTGGCCGATTTCTTTATGCAACGTTAATTTCAAAATCATTTCTAAAATTCTTGCAAATTGTTTGCAGCTTGTTCTCCCTAAGTTAATTGGTTGAGAGCAAGTTGGTTTCGTTTCTGATTGTTGCTCCTTTGATAATATTATTACTATTCAAGAGTTTGTGCATACTTTACAGACTGATACCATGAACACCCCTAGGATGTTAATCAAACTTGATATCGAGAAGGCTTACGATACTATAGATTGGAATGCAATTCTTGCTATCATCTCTTGTATGAATTTTCCGGACCATTGGATTTCTTGGGTTTCTACGTGCCTTCAGTCTTGCTCCTTTTCCCTTCTGATTAATGGCAGCCTCTCTCCTTGGTTCTCCTCTTCCAGAGGAGTCCGTCAAGGTGACCCGATTTCATCCTATCTGTTTATCTTAGTTTCTCAGACCCTCACTCACATGCTTAACATTAGTTTTTCCATCAACATGATCCATGGTTTTAACCCTAATCTCTCTAATAACTTCAACCACCTCATGTATGCCGATGACCTCATTCTCATCACGCAGGGCTCTAGAAAAGCTGCCCGTAGTGTTAACCTCTGTCTGGACTTGTATTCAAAGCTCACTAGTCAATGCCCCAATCTGTCCAAATCTCATATTTACTTCCCTTCTTGGTATAATAAGCATGTTTCCAATCGAATTTGTTCAATCCTGAACCTCAAAGCAGCTTCCATTCCTTTTAAATATCTTGGAGTTCTGATTTCTCCCAAAAGAATTGCTTCTTCTGCCTTCATGCACATCGTAGACAAGATTAGTCTCACTTATAAGCGTTGCAGCAATTTCCACCTCTCCCCAACTGCTAAAACTGTCCTGATTAAATCTACTATCCTTTCAATTCCCACTTATACTCTGTCTGTCTACCTAATCCCAGATGGAATTCTATCCGTGATCACCAAGGTGGTCAGGAAATTTTTCTGGAGCAGGGATAGCAATGGAAAGGGCATCCACAATGTGAGTTGGAATGTTATTAATGAAGGTAAGACTGAGGAGGGAATTGGTATCAGGAATCTTGCTCTCGCTAAATATTCTCTAATGGCCAAGCATGTTTTCAAATATTTGAACAATGATGATGCTATTTGGGTCAATATTCTAAAATTGAAATACGGTGATATTAATTTTTGGAAGAACTCCACTCTTGCTAATTGTTCCTGGATTTTTCATAGCATTTTCCGAACTGATGATCGTATTAAACCATTCTGTCGTATCAACTCAGTGAATGTCAATTGCACCTCCCTCAACTAGGACCCTTGGTACTTCGAGATCCCTATTGCTCTCAAACCTACTTACATTAACATGGATGTGGATTTTGATCATTTGTCTATTTCTGATTTGGTTCATGACAATGCTTGGGATGCAACTCGTCTCAATACTACCTTTGGTCCTAATGCTAATATGCAGGAACTAGCCCTTAGTAATATTGACAATAGCTCTGGTAACCATTGGGGCTGTAATCCCATCACCAAGCATATTAATATTTCAATATCTGTGTATAAGCACATGAACCACTTCAATTCTAAATCTGATACTTGGAACGGTTGGGCGATGCTTTGGAAACTTCATACTGCTCCTAAAGTAAAACACTTCCTCTGGACCCTGTTCCATGGCCGGCTCTCTACCTATAACTATCTTTTTCATATGAAACTGGGTCCCAATGCTAATTGTGTCCTTTGTGGCCTCGCCCCAAAAACTACGGATCATCTGTTCTATGAATGTTCTAAATCTCAGTTGATATGGTCTCATTGTAGCTTGCAGGTTAATACTCACATTCACTTCACTAACGGTTTCACATCTGGTAACTGGCTTACTGCTGGCAGCTATTCCATGAAATTAACCTCCACCATTGCTGCCATTGCCTGGTTCATCTAGAAACTTTGTTGTGATGTTATTTTCCGGCATACTAATCCCAGTTTCCCAACTGTTGTCTGCAAAGCTTTGGCTCATGTGCAAGAATATAGCAGAAGCTGTTGTAACCATCTTGGCCAGAAGTTCCTCATGTGCAACTTCTCTAACGCTGTTGGCCTTTTCCTTTTTTCGCACGTTAACTGCAATCACAGCACCAGGGTAAGCTCGATTGGATTCTTCATTACCAATACTGATTATGTCATTCTACTTGCAGGTTGTTGTTCCCATCCGTTGGACGTTGCAACCAAAGATGATCTCTTTGGCCTCAGCATGGTTCTTCGCGTAGCTGCAGACTATCACTACTCTATCAAGCATATTTGCGCCAATAACTCTGAAACTCCTGCAATCATCTATGGACCGGCCCAAGTCACCACCTTGAGCTTTAATTCTCAGATTGAGGATATTAGATCTTTATTGGGCAGTCATGGCTCCCCAAGTATACATTGTATACCTATTTCCTGGATGCATCCTGCTGTCTCTCTTGCTACCTATGGATTTAATTACTCAGCATTGAACCTGTTTCTGTTTGGCCATGAGCTCCCGTATTGGATCATGAAGGCTTTCACTGTTGCTGGCTTTGTGTTTTAGTTAGTTTCGTTGTTCTGGTTCCTGTGTTTTCCTGCTTGTTAGTTAGTTGTGTATCTTATTTTCATTTCAATAAAATAGCCCTTTGGGTTCTCTTTTAAAAAAAAAACATGCAAGGACATTATGGTGTGGTGCCATCTTCTGCTTATTTTTTTGTAAATCTGTGCTTTATTGGATAGATGGATGCTACTTGAAAGCAAGTCTTGGCTCATCAAGATGACAAGTGGTGTCTGTTAGAGTCAACATTTTTTAATTTGTGACTGTCCTGTTTTTCAGTGTCTACTAGTTAAGTAGTTCATTGATGTATTTATTAGTGATTGCTTATAGCAATTTGGAGGTTACCAAACTATCTGAATGCATTGGCTGCAAGTATATATGGTCAACCCTGCATGTCTGTACCATTTGTTGAGTTTGATTGCACAACTGATTAGTTCATAGACTTTATTCAATTTTTGTTTATTTTTATATATACATATATGTGATTGATTTGTTGTAATATGTATAATATTATGCGTATAAAGTTTTTGTTTGTAAAAAGACTAATCATCGTCAAAAGATGGAGTTTGAACATCTCTAGTCAAGGTAAAACTCCTGCTCATTTAAACACTTTATTTGAAACAATAAAAATAATGTTTTTGACTCCATTTTGTATAACAATTATATGTGAATCGTTTTCGACACTATTAATGTAGTACTATAATTTTTTTCTCATATTTGTTTTATTTAATTATTTGAATCATACAGTGTGTTTGTGTGGTGAATATAAATAATCATTGTCATTATCATTGAAATGTTCAATGTAGACCTTGACTGTGGAGATCACTCTCATGGACGACCTTGACTATCCACATTTACCCTCTCATTCACGGCACTTCTGTTATATCATTGGACCACAGATGCAAGAAACTTTTTCTATGCACTCAGTTTTTCTCATTCAATGGATTTACAAGCAATGTGATGACCAAATGATGATGCAATATGAGATGAGATGTTGAAATTTTGTTCATATTATTTTGCTACATGTCTGTCTTGCATGCTTTGTATGTCCTTACCCCTTGTTTTGCAATTTATATTATCTTCATTTGGAGCTCGCTTCTTCTCTATTTATTGAGAAGTCATTGAAGTCCATGAATAATCCCTACCATTGAGGCCTATCATTTTGAGCTCATATCAGCATGAAAATCATGATGATATAACCAAAGTGAATGTCTTCCATGTCTAGAGACTTGCTAGAAATATTTTATGAGTTTTAGCATGGAATCACTGAATATTGGATTGCAGGGTAAAACAATCCACTGCACTGGACAGTGGTTGTTGAAAGTTTTTTTTGTTTTTTGTTACATATGCCTGTTTTGGCAAACTTTTTAAATTTGCAAGACTATTGAAATTATGTAGAAATTTTAAACAATTACAATCAAAGTTTGAAAATTATATTATTTTTGAGGCATATATTTTTATTGAGTATTTGTGAATTTTAGAAACTCATAAAAATTTTTTTTTTTTTTTGGCAAAACGGATAAATCACAATTTATTATAAGAAATGGGAACAAAAAGACGAAACTCAAAAACTTTGAAAATATTGGACAACATATATGTACCTGGCTAGGTTGAAATAACTGAACTGTGATTTATTTTAGGCCACTTATCATTAATTGTAATTTGACTATGTTGTCTAATTGTTTGCAATGGAGATACTGCCAAGAAGAATTTTAATATTGAAGTATAGAACATGCATCTTTTGCTTATGAATTTTTCCACATTGTTTTTTGGTTTGAGTAGAATAATCAAGACCAAGTCTCATTTGATTATTCCTTCTTGATGACAATTAATGACAGTGAGACATCATGGCAGAAACCACAAATATTACAAATGTTACATCAAGCCTCATCACAGTTTGTGGAAAAGTATTTTGTAATCAAGACTGGTAATTAGTTGTTAACAACAATGTGATCGTCATGCCTAGCTGTCAAACTGCATATGATTGAATAACAGTAATGCTTACTTTTAAGATGACAGTAATTATTATGTGAATCATCATCTTTCATTTTGTGATGCTATATAAAAAAAAGGTGCTCAAGGCCCTCCTAACAAAACCACAAGAACATGTCCAGAGGCTTTCTACGAATAATATATACTTTCAAAAATGAAATCTTGGCTTCCCTCAAAGTTCACCAACTTCAACTCAAAAATATTGATGATGGCGGTGCTTTCACTCTTGGTACTGTTCTTCTCCAATCTCTGTTTTCCTGTTTTGAATGTGGCAACAGCTTCAAATATTGAATTCCAAGGGAGGGCTCTTCTTCAATGGAAGATGGCCCTTAAAACACAAGAACTCCTCGACACCTGGACATCAAAAACCAGTCCATGCAACTGGACTGGAATCACTTGCAGATATAATGGCCATCGCATGCCAACCATCACCAGGGTCCAACTGGGACAGTTGGGACTAGAAGGGGAGCTGGAGACTCTCAACTTCTCAGCTCTGCCATCACTCAGAGTTCTCAACCTCAGCAACAACCATGTACATGGATCCATCCCTACATGTATTTCAGCTCTCTCCAAGCTCACCATCCTTGATCTCTCTGCCAACAATCTCACAGGTATCATCCCATCAGAGCTTGGTAATTTGACAAGGCTCAAGACCTTGTGGCTCTTTGAGAATCAGATAAGTGGTTCCATACCTCTTTCTTTTGGAAAGCTTAAGAATTTGAATTCGTTAGACATCTCTGCAATTTCCTTAGTTGGTTCCATCCCTCTAGTGTTTGGAAATTTGACCAAACTAAATGTTTTATATTTATGGGGAAATGACCTCGATGGCTCTATCCCTTGCGATATTGGGAATCTTGTAAATTTAAGAGATTTTGAAATATCTGACAACCAAATAACTGGTCACATCCCACATAGTATTAGAAACCTAACCAAGCTTGAAACTTTTTATCTAAGTGGAAATAACATAAAGGGATCCATTCCTGGCGAAGTTGGGAATCTAATGAACTTGAGAGATTTTAACATATATGACAACCAAATGACTTGTCCCATCCCAGATTGCATTAGAAATTTGACTAAACTTGAAAGTTTACACCTAGGCAAAAATAACATAAATGGTTCCATTCCTAGTGAAATCGGGAACCTACTAAACTTGAGAGATTTTGGATTATATGAAAACCAAATAACCAGTTCCATCCCACCTCGCATTGGAAATTTGACCAAACTTGAAAGTTTTTACCTAGGTAATAATAACATAAATGGCTTCATTCCTAGTGAAATTGGGAACCTAGTGAACTTGAAATATTTTGGATTGTATAAAAACCAAATAACTGGTTCCATCCCTCCTTCTCTTGGAAGTTTGAAATGTCTCATTTATTTAAATTTAGACAACAATCATCTCTCTGGCATATTGCCCATTGAAATTTCAAACCTTACAAATTTAATGTATCTTCAATTGTCCTACAACAACCTTTCTGATAACCTACCACCAGATTTAGCTAAAGGAGGTTTGCTTCAATATCTTGGTTTGAGTTACAACAATTTCCAAGGCCCCATTCCAGTGAGTTTGAAAAACTCAACAAACTTAGTTAGAGTTCTGCTTGACAAAAACCAATTCATTGGAAATGTCTCTCAAAGCTTTGGTGTTCATCCGCATTTGCAATATATTGATCTAAGCTTTAATAGATTATCTGGCACTTTATCACCATCTTGGGGAGCATGCCTCAACTTGACAAGCCTTTGCATCTCGGGCAACAGAATCAGTGGATTAATACCCTTGGAAATCAGTCAATTGCCAAAGTTACAAAAATTGATATCTCTTCTAACAATCTGGAGGGAAAAATCCCAAGAGAGTTTGGTAAATTATCAAACATATTTCACTTGAATATGAGCAACAATCATCTCACAGGAATTATACCATCAGAATTTGGTGATCTATCTTTATTAGAAATTCTGGATCTATCAAACAATTATTTGACAGGAAAAATACCAATACACTTGGGGAATTGTCTTAAATTGAACTCACTCAAGTTGAGCCGTAATGAACTAAATGGAGCCATCCCATTTCAACTTGGTAATTTGAACTTACATGACATTCTGGACTTGAGTCACAATTTACTCATGGGTGAAATACCACAACAACTAAGCAAGTTGTTAGAGTTACAAGAGTTGAATTTATCACATAATGAGTTGGTCGGTCACATTCCATCTTCTTTCCAATCAATGGCAAGCTTAACATCATTGGATTTATCTTATAATTCCCTGGAAGGTCCAGTTCCAGAGAATCATTTCTTTCAAGTAGCTCCCCTTGAGTGGTTTACCCACAATAAAGGTTTATGTGGTCAAGTACATGGTTTACCTCCATGTCATCAATTCCAGTTAGTAAATACAGGTGATGTAGAAAAACATCACAAAATCATTATCTTGATTGTTCTTTTGGTATTTGGCTACTTATTTTTGATAATTGGAGTATTCGCATTACTTTATTATAAGAGAAAGAAATCCAATACAAATGACACAAGGGAAGAATTTGATGAACATTTCTTCTTCATTTGGGGAGTCAATCATGGAAAGGAAGCCTACAAGGAGATTGCTAGGGCGACAGAAAATTTTAATGAGAGGTATCAAATCGGTAGTGGATCTTGTAGCATCATCTATAAAGCAACAATATCATCAGGAGTGACACTTGCTATCAAGAAAATTCAAAAAGAAGAAGAGCCCCAAGTATATGAGCAAGCCTTTCAAAATGAAATACAAGCATTGACTGAAATTCGACACCGGAATATTGTGAGGTTCTATGGTTTCTACTCTACTGATAAATTCAATCTTCTTATATATGAGTATATGGAGAGAGGATGTTTGGGTGCCACTCTCAAGTCTGAACGTGGAGCAGTGGAGTTGGATTGGACTAAGAGAGTTGGCATTGTACGAGATATTGCTCAAGCTTTATCTTACTTGCATCATGGTTGTGCTCCACCGATCGTTCATCGAGACATAACTAGCAACAATATTCTTTTGGATGAAGAGTACAGGGCTTGTATTTCAGACTTTAGTATTTCTCGACTGCTAAAACCTAATTCATCACATTGGAGTTTGCTTGCGGGCACGTATGGATACATGGCACCAGGTATGTATATATCTCATAATCATTTTGTTGCTCCTTCTATTCAGACTCTCTTGTAATTAAATTAATTTGTTAGGTTTATCAACCTTGAAAATGAACAATGATGAAGTGAATTTGAACTACCACTAAACTTTACTTGATTTGTATTGTGTAGAGCTTGCCCATGTAATGAGAATGACCAAAAAATGTGACGTTTATAGTTTTGGGATAGTAGCACTTGAAGTGGTACATGGATCACATCCTGGGGATCTCCTAAGCAACTTATCATTGAGTATGCTAGTGAAAGAAATGCTAGATCCACGTCTTTCCCTTCATATTGCTGATCAAGTGACCATAAACCAAGTGCTTTTAGTGATTGTAATAGCAATGCAGTCCATTAATAACGATCCACAAGTTCGCCCTACAATGCAACAAGTATCTCAAAGGTTGTCTTCTCCAAAGTTATTGCCAACATCTGACAACCACTCTTTTCGAGCACTTACACTTGATCACCTCATAAACATTGTACAAGTGGATATTGATGATCAAGCGCATGAATAATGGGAACTCAGGTACAATTAAGTCTCTTTCCGCTAAGGTTCTTTAGTTAGATGCATATATATATATATATATATATATATATATATATATATATATATATATATATATATATATATATATCCTTGCTTAATATCTAATATTACTAGCACCGTTCATTTATATATATTTCTAATTGTTTAATTGAAATAGTTGCAAATATTTCAATATCTAGTTGAACTTTAGCCATGCTTATCACTAAAAGAAAAAAAGTGCTTATATTTTAATCAACCTTTTGCATTTGTCACGAGAGAAAATTTTCTCATGCAAATCACATCGGCCAAACTAAATGAGCTTGAATGGCATTATATAGACCTACTTTTCCAATATAAATTTGTCTTGTCTAAGTGTATAATAAGATGAGAACTAATATTATATATTCTTGGTTTAATGCAGCTCATATTACTAAAAGTCGTCCCAAACATGGATGTTGAATCTTTGTGCTTCACCTTACCAATGAAAAAGGCACAATAGTTACTCAAGAGAGCTAGGGTGATCTGATCTTGAGTTTTCAAAGCGATCCACTTTTTGTGTTTGTTTGTCTTGGTCCTCCTTATCTTCGTTAGTTTGTGATGTTGTAATGAACTCTCTTTTTTATCTTCATCATTTTGTATTGCTATAATTAACTCCCTTTTTATTTTAATAAAGTGGTTGTCCAATTTTGTTTTTCCTACATGTTGATAGGGTGGTAAACAAGTTAAGTTTAATCCTGCTAGGTTCAATTTGAGCACTGCTTGAAATTTCTAGTTGAGTTTAAGCTTTATAGAGCCAAATTAGAGCAACTCATGAGTAGCTTGATAAATTAAAAACCCTAGCTACCTATTGAGTTGATTATTCTACATTTCTATTAATTCATCCCTTGCAGTTTCCTTCTGTTTTTGAAAATAAATAAAAAAGAGATCCATGCCTCTATCCATTTAACTTGGGAGAAGTTCGTTGTTTCTTAAAGTCTAAAAATTTTCATTGGAAATATTTTCTATCAATGGTAACCTTCTTACAAATAATGCAACCCCTTCCATGCTTTATATCTTGACTTAGCAAGTTCTGCATTCATATTTTCCTTTGCATTTATATTTCCATTTAGTGTACAAAGTGCTAGGAAATGTCAAGATTGTGGTTAACTATGCTGGCTAATTTAACTATGAAACCATGCAAAGTTCATAATAATGATTGTTGGCTTGAATTAATATTTTTGAAAATAAAAATATATATTTTGGTAATTGACTTAACTTTGTTTCTTATTTTCCAAATGATTCCTTCTACCTTTTTATTTTACTTTCTTTTCAAAAAATAAAAGAAACTTGTTTAGATTTCTTCAAACTATTTATTCGAATAAAAAAAATAAAAATACTTGTTCAAACTAATGGCTAATGTTTTTGGTGCAAGCTTTAATTTTGAACTATCACTATCTTGATTATGCACATTCCCCTTTCAATATAAATAAAAGCTAACTACTCTTATTACGTTAAAAATATATGTGCTCTTCACTCATAATAGAGTAGAAGATTTCTCTCTCTCTTTAAGATAAGGCGATAAACACGAACCCTCATGACGTCGCATGGAGAGGAATGCCACAACGCTCTTCATCCTCCCGACACCCGGGAGCGAGGTCAAGGAAATGAACTCGAGTGGCTCTACCAAACGAAGGGACCCAGGGTACCGCTGGGCTACAAGCCCATTGGTTAGAAGATTTCTTCTTGTTATACAAAGCCAGTAAAGTATATATATCACCAATTATATAAAGAAAGATTTTATTCCTCCAGCCTTCAAACTTGGCCAAGTAGTGTCACAGATATTTTGGGAAAAATTGAAATTCTATTTAGTTTTTGTCTGATCATATTAATTGCTAGTAAGATACCTATCTTTCTTGATGATATGTGCCAAGACAAACTTGTACTTTCACGTATATATACTTTCAGTTTTAGCGTGACTTTCAACTACATCAATAACGTCGGGAAGAAGGGTTGAGTAATTTCTTTGAGGGTAATAACATCTCTTGTTCTACATCCCTAATGAGATCAAAAATCTTGAGCATCTGAACTACATTCATCACACAAGCAATAGTATAAAAAGTTCTAGTCATTCTAGCCTAGGTAACTTAAGCATGCTCTCTATGGGTTGTGGTTGTGCTTTTTCAGCAATGACATTTCTTGGCACATAGCTAATGAGATAGGATATTGTTAGTTCCTCTGCTGTGGTTTGTGGGTATTAGGTAACACTCAAGCACTCATAAAAGTCTCATACAAACCATCAAAGAAAGAGACACAAACAAACACAAGGAGACATACAATGTTGGTTATCCTGTTCGGCCTCGCCTATGTCTGGGGGGCTATGCCCGGAGATAAACAATCCACTAAAAGAGGTAAAAATAGATGAGTACAAACACTTGTCACTCACACTCTCAACAATGAAGATCACTACCCTCTCTAGATTGTCTAGTGCTCACCAACTCTCCTCCAAGAGTCACACCTTACAATCTACGAGCAAGGTAGCTTATATAGACGCCTCAATGTCCCAAATATAGCACATACCTCTTTTAGAATCTCCGCGACTACTAATTTAAAAACTCGCTTAAATTAGTCGTCAACTCCCTGTCAGAATATGAATGCAACATACGGCTCCCGATCTACGACTTGATCGAGTTCGTTACGCTGCAGTGACGACCTTAAGAACCATCAACCTCAGCGGTCATGCTTAGTCCGAGTCGATGCAGCCCAAATCTCCCGATCCCGACCGGCCGCAACTAGCCTACCTCCTTAGCTCCTCATCATGCAGCCCCTCGTAAGGGGCACACGCCCTTAGTGCGTCTTCCATGAAACTTGCCAAATTCTCCTAAATTTGGTCTTCAAAGATTCTCCAAACTTGATCTTCAATTCACCCAAGTTTGGTCCTCAAATCTTGCCTTCAATAGACTTCAATCAATCTTCATCAAGGATTTTTCAAATCATATCTTCATTCACACCATGAATAGATCTTTCTTTAATTAAGCTCCACTATATTTAGTCTTCAATCAAATCATCTAAATATGGTCTTGATATGATCTTGTCTTCAAAATGTAATGCATTGCCAAAAATAACTCCACCAAGATCTTCAAGATATTTACCTCCATGTTATAGACTTACTAAAAATAACTCTACCAAGATCTTCAAGATGTTTGCCTTGCACCCAAGTCTCCTTGCATGTCACCATGCTTGCCACGCCATCAATTATGCCTTTGTCACCATGGTTGCCACATCATCTTGTCGTGATGTCAAATCATGCCAATTAAATAGTGCTGGTTGCACTCAATGAGATATCTTGTAATGTAATCTTTGTACAATTGTATGTAGATGAGAATTAAATAACAGTGTGCATACCTCATGGCATTGGAAATTTGAAATCTCCAAAAAGATTTTCACTTATTGAGCAATCCATTGTCGGTTTGGTTCTGCATCAAATGGGAACCTTTACAAGTTTAATTTCTGCACAGTTAACCAATAATAGTCTTTTTTTGGTAACTTACCAACAAATTAGTTCAAGGGTAGATTGCTTGAATATCTTGCACCAGTGTATGATGCCCAGGATTCCCATTCTAAGAAGTTTGAAAAACCTCTACAAACTTAATCAGAATTCAATATACTGTTCATTAATATAAGCCCCTAACAGAATTTCTGGCATCTTATCTGCAGCAGAATGTCTTGATTTTTCAAGTATCAAGTTCTCATGGAACTACATCTTCTGAGTTCAAACAATTACTAAAACTACAACGGCTAGAACGCTCTTTCTATCCACTTGGTCAGCAAGATCACAAGGGAGTTTTTATCTTCCATTTCTTCTATCAACACTCAAGATCAATACTGCAAGAATTCCGGGATTTATTTTCATAGATCTGTCTCACAATCTTATACAAGGTCCAATATATACCTGAAAGCCATTTCATTTGGAAAGCTCTGTTTGCATGGTTCAATAACAAGAGAGGCCTTTGTGGTTGAATACACTGTATGCTTTTTTCGCCTGATTAATAGCAATGTTTCAAACAAGCACCACAAAATCATTATCTTAGTTATCATCCTGACTACAAGCATATTTTTTTTCTTTACTGCTAATTGTTGCATTCTCTGCTTCATTACCAGAGGAAGAAACACACTTCAATTGAAGTTGGTCAAGAGGTTAATAATGCAAGAATCTTCTCAATATGGAACTTTGATGGAAAAAAGCATCCAAAGAAAACATAGAATCAAGCAACAGAGAATTTTATTGAAAATACTCTCATTTGTGTTGGATCTAGTGCTACTGTCTACAAATTGACATTTGCAGTGAAGAAAATTCAGAAAGCACAAGACCAGGAAAATGAGCAAAAGCTTTCACAAATGAAATTCAAGCATTAACTCAAATTCGGCCTCGGTAAATTGTAAGGCTCATTGGTTTCTGCTCAACTATTGAGTTCAACTATATCACATACGTGTATATAGAGATTAGAGAGAGTAAGTGTAGGTGCCACTCTAAGGCCGGAAGGAGGTTTTGAGTTAAATTGGATGTAGAAAGTGAACCTTGTCAGAGACATTGATTAAGCTTTATCCTACCTGCATCATAATAGTTCTCCACCCATTTTTCACGGAGGTATCACAAGCAATGACATTCAGATTCTGCCATTGTTAAATGACTAAAACCTGATTAATCTCATTGGAGAATGCCGGCAGGTGCACTTGGATACATGGTACCAGTAATATCCATGGCTATTCTTCATTAACCCTATGCGGTGTATTGTTATGAGACATTTTCCTTCTTCTGCTTCTTTTATTTTTTTTTTAAATTTTTTTATTTTATAAATGTGACAAACACCGTCTCATAAGGGATTGTTAGAAAATAGACAAATATGGTGGTGTACAAGTTACAGTGACTTATTAATCACTAAGAAATTTATCAATTAAATAAGGTGTCACATAGGGTGATAAAATCTGCCACATATATGCACAGAGAATTTTCAAAAATCAAATAAAGCTAATATATTCTCGGAGAGTAATACAACATTTCAAACAAATTAAGGACCCACTGGATTGATATAAACAGTGCTATAAATACTGCATTGACCTAAAAACAGTGATAAAGAGTACTGTTAAAAAACGCAATTCTGCACTTTGCCCATCAGTGCATTAGTGGCTTGATATGGCCCAACAGTTTGATGAGACATTTTATTGTTGTTTCAAGAAATGGAGGGGCTTTTTTATTCCCTGTTTTTTTATAAAGCTAATTTATATAATTAAGAAGGGTATCCGAAAGCTATATTGCATATAGAGTTTTTGGAGTGATACAATTGGGAGTGAGTGATACATGGAATGCATCCAAGGAATCTCATATATATATATATATATAAGTGCATTATTTTGCATGTTACTAAAAGACCTAATTTTTTTGGTATGATAGTAAGACTAAAACAAGTTATAAAATAATTTAAGTGCATTATTTTGTATCAATCTCATAAGAATCCCTTTAAATGGAAGTGCACTTGTAGTCGATTGCTAATTGTTAAATTTGTTCAAACAAAACTATATATGTTTTAGTTCTCAAATCTATAATTTTTTCCCCATAGTTTATTTATTTA
Source organism: Dioscorea cayenensis subsp. rotundata (assembly GCF_009730915.1). Classification (NCBI taxonomy): domain Eukaryota; kingdom Viridiplantae; phylum Streptophyta; class Magnoliopsida; order Dioscoreales; family Dioscoreaceae; genus Dioscorea; species Dioscorea cayenensis. The sequence continues at coordinate 40,876 of NW_024087980.1, forward strand.
TTTTGGGCTACACTAACAATTGAAAGATGCACTAATAAGTAATAACTAGTTAAGTTTTTTTAACTAAGTAATCTTTAAAAATTTCTATTATATTTAAATTAAAAAATTAGAAAGTAGCGATTTAAAATATAATAATGATTTTTAGGTGTTGATTAAAATGTTTTAGATCACGTGAAACACGGACAAGACAAGGAGTTCTTATTCCTTTCATGAAAGAAATCATCTTTTTGGTTTTATGTGGTCAAATTGATTGACTAATTCGCTGACTTGGGTCAAATATAAAGGTTTTTGGTTTGTGAAGTATTATTAAAAAAAGAAAAACATCTTTGATGTTCAAAGATGCGTTTGCTTTTGGCCTTGTTAAAAAAAGACCAAAAAGATGCGTTTGGTTTTTAGGTAGGATAAGTTGGATTGATTTGTTGACTTGACTCAAAAATAAAGTGTGTAGATAAAAATATTTTGTAAGCCATTTGTGATGGGAATAAGGGTATATTAAATTAATAAATTAAAGCCATGATTGACACATAGTAGCGTTTTGACTGATAGATAGGAGAATAGGAATAAGAATGAAAAACTTTAAGAAGAGGATATGTTAAAACTTTGGGTATAGTATTAATAAAAGCTTTTGTTTAGTTGAAGAAAAATTTATCAAGTAATGTAAAAAGTTAGAAGAGAATATATGAGAAGATTGTCATTATACTCTTAATCTAAAAATAATATTTATATGTGACATATTGGTTTATTTTTAATATATAAATTAGGTATATATATTATAATTATATATTAAATTATGTATTTATCATTTTATTGCAAGTAATTATTTAAAATAAGTAAGATTTTTCCGTACATAATATCATAATCCATTTTTCACTGTATGATTTAATTATTATAACTAATTGTTAATTAATTATTTTTCTTTATTTATAAATATTTTAAATATAAATATTAATTTTAATTATTTAAATTAAATATTTAAATAAAATATCTTAATTTAATAATTATTGAAATGGGGGAGAAAATGGGAATTTCACATGAAAAGAATGGCCATTACCCTCTAGGGGTAATAAATCTCTTCTATCATACAAACCTTGGAATGGAAAGAAATGACTTCTCCCAATGAGGATATGCTTAGAACTCATTTAAACAGATCTAAACAAAGCTGTCCTCAGTGTAGTGTTTCTCCAAAGAACTCAATTAATGAGATTTGCATAGGCACATATTTTGCACACTCTCACTGGTGCCCATGTTCACCCAAAATATGAAATTCCAGAGATTTTGTTGGGCTAAGCATGTCTGTGCTCAATGCCTGTGCTTGCCTGTGCTTATTACTCAAATTTTTGAGAATTACACAGGCTGAACACAATTGCGTATTCATGAACGCAATCATGTGCAAGACCATTGAGAATTTTGAAGCCACATACACAACATCCATTGTGATTGTGGCCTACCATTTCTTTGACTATATATTAAAGTCAT
>NW_024087981.1:0-12861 GCF_009730915.1 Dioscorea cayenensis subsp. rotundata
ATTAACCCAACAATTCAAGTTATTTTTCATCAGGACAATATGGCATGCTTAAATTAAAAAATTAAGCTCATAAATGAGAATCCAACAGATTCAAGTTATGCCGATTATATGAGTATTCTCTTTAAAGGAAAATAAATGTGTTTTCATGGAGGTGTAAACCATGAGAAAAATATGCAGTACTGCTAAAAGCAAAGATCAAGGTATAATAAATAAAAAGAAGCATTTCATAAAGAGTGAAAAGTCACCTAGTCAAAGCAACAACAAAGAGTGGATGAAACAATGGCTGTTCAATGGCTTGTGGACATCTGCTCAATATACTTTCCAAGACATGAGTGACTGAACGATTTCTTGTGCCTGTTTATATAAACATGCCACAAGGCCATTGAAAGCATGAAATCTTTGTCTCAGACCGACGAAAAACATGGGCTATCTTATTAACAGATATAGATTGATTTTTTTCTTTCAATGCCTGCATTTCTGCATATCAATAAAGTTTGGTGTCCAATGCATTTCTGGATCTCTAAAATTTCATAACCAAAAACAAAAGAGTATTTCAGATTGCTCTACTCTTCTGCAGAAATCTATTCTGCTGTATCTCACATTTCTGCAGTATTTCACATCTTTGCAGCTAGAAATTTTCACAAACTCAATAATCAATAAATGCTGATGTCAAAAATAAATAAACAAGCACAACTGCACACTTTTTTTTTGTTTTTTTTTAATTACTTGCAATGCTGATGCAGCGGTATTTGATTCGCGCACGAATACCCAGTACAAGTCTTCAAAAACCTGTTGATCAAAGATAGTCAGGAATTGAAAAAGGGAGTAAATTTTATTACTCAATAGAATAACTATAACAAAACTAATCATACTCTCGCCCATAGGCTTACATTAAATAGGAAAAATCAAAGATATGAAAATAATCCTAAAACGGAGATAATTCAAAAATATACCAAAAATGGTAAATTTTCAAATACCGGCAGGAAATAAAAGAGTTAACAAAATAAATGCTAACGCCATAAACGGCACAAATAACAGCAAAGAGACAAGCCCAAGCACAGATGTAAAGTGACAGTAATCACTCCACAGCTCATCATTTTTTTTTTCAGAAAAACAAGGTCAGAATGTTGGAAAACCAGAGGCCAGCTTTGAATGCAAAATAAAATAAAAATAAGCGATTGATCAAACTCATCATTGTATCAGTATCAAGAAACCTAATTTTCTATCCAAATCATCCAACTTATTAATCCTTTCTCTATTCTGGTCAAGCTTAAAGCACACTGCAGAAAGATGCAAATTTGAAATATTCCAAGTCAAACAGTCACCAATCAGATCCAAACCAAAACCCCAAAAAATACATCAAATCCCTAAAACCTAAACAACCAAACCCAATATCTCAATCAAAAACCACAAAATGGCCAAGAAAAATCCACCAAAAGCAAGATCTGGAGACCTACAACCAGGACCTCAGCATCAGATCATGAAAAATTTCATGGATAAACAAGCATATATAAGATCAAGAGAAAGGATTGCCAGAACGAGCGAAAGAGAGGCTTTGCTCGTTTGAAGTTTCGTTCTTTCTAATCCCTTCCTTTTAAATCTCTCGCTTTATAATTATATAATAATCTCTATAATAATAACAATTATTTCAACTAATCACCAAGGTAACCAAACCCGGACCGACCCAACTGGTTCAATCGAAAAAACTAGGAACCAGCCATGTGGCCGGTCCAGATATATCCCATTAAACCGGATATGAAAAAATTCGATGTTAACCCCGTGATCTGAGCGGTTCAACCGGGTCACAATGTTAGGATTTTTTTTACAATATTTGATACATTATTATTATTTTCTCATATAAAACCACAAAATCATATATATATATATATATATATTATAAACATAAGAACATAAATTAACATTTAAAAATAAAATCCATTAATATGTTATGGTAAATACTTTCTAAAAAATTATTTTATTAAAAAAAAATGAGTGTAATTTTATTATAAAATATAAAAATAAAATATTCTAACTAAATAAAAAATATAAGAAAATTTAAAACAAAATAAAAACTCAATTGAGATCGGGTAAGTTATATAATTTATTGATAAATTTTATCATCCATATAAAAAAGGTAAGAATTAATAAATTAAATTTCTTATCTATTATAACAAAATCAACCAATAAGCAAATAAATAATTAAAAAAACCGAGAGAAGTTCGATAATTATATATTAATATATTAAGTTTGTAAGTTTTTAAAAAAACATAAAAATAAATTATATAATTAGAAAACACTAGTGTATATAAGGCCATTTATCAATTTAAATATCAAATTTGAGTGTTTTTTACATTATAATCATGGTTTTCATATTATATTTGCTCATTATTAATTATTATAATATTTTTTATATTTTATTATTGATTTCGGTTCAACCCCGGTTCGACCCTGTCGAACTCATTGACCCTTGACTCCTGGGCTTAGCCAGGATCAATGCCCGGATCGGGTCTGACGATTTTGCTAATCACACCCGTGATATATATACTCTTTGTAGTCCTTCTAATTTATTTATTTTAGCTAATTATATAAATTTAAAAAAATAATCAAGATATGGTTTAGTAAAATATGCAATTGAATATAATTTATTAAAAATATATTAAATATAAAAGATAAATTTAAAAAATAACATTTAATACTTTAAAAAATTATAAATGGACAAGTAAAAAAAACTAAAATGGATCAAGTAGAAAAAAATGGAGAAAGTTTTATTTTAAGCGTTGATCATGAATTACTTTAAAAAAATTGGGAGGAGTTGCACTTTCACAAAATGTAAAACTTAATTATTGGACTACAAACTATTGTCATCCAGGGTTTCTCTGACCTATATATGCATACAAATGTGTTAAGGGATTAATTTAATCTTTTATATGACCTTAACACCATGACCTGTATGTGGGTTGTCCAAACTTTGTAAATAATAATAATAATAATAATAATAATAATAATAATAATAATAACTTAAGTTCCTTGGCTCATATTGTTTTGAGGGAAAGAGCTCAGGGAGCTAATTTATTGAATAAAAAGGATAATACACAGAGTTAAGGATTACAAAGGCTATAGAAAAAACAAAACAAAGAGACAGACGAACAAAAACTCCGAAGACTAAACATACAGTTAATCAAAAGAAAAGCCAGCTTCCATGAAGATCTTCATGATCCAGCGCGGGAGATCACGACCGGTTAAGAAGAGGTTGAGGCTTTGAGGGTTAGCACCAGAAACTGCAAGGGCCATAGAGGGATTATTCCAGCACCTTGGAATCTCAAGGATAGAGGGATTCAAAGCAAGCCTAAGAAGGTTGTTGAGCCCCGGAGATAGCATCGAGAAACGCCAAGTGGATGGATTGTCACTGCTGAAGTAATTGGGCAATGATCCAATGGCAAAGGAAGCGAGTGATCGATGTTCGAGTGTCTATCCACTGCGGTGGAGAGGACAAAGATCCAAAGCAAAGATTGCGGATTCAAGGAAAGATTCAGCTACTGAAAGACCCGGTTTCCGCACAAATGACAAAGCATGAGTAGAGGTTGAAAAGAAGAAACCAAGGTGACTCAAACCATATTGGCACAATTCCAAACTAAAATCAAAAAAAGAGGAAGAGGCCATCGACAAAAAGTGAAGTTGTTGAGGAGAAGCCGTCCCGCCACTCGAGGGGTGCTTTTTCCCGTAGAAATTCCCCGACATGGGCAATAGCCTTGCGTAACCGTAAGAGGGTAATTGGGTCCGGTATGGATGAAGATAGCATCACACCCGACTTTCCATAGTAAACCCGTGATAGTGGCAAGAATTATAGAAATGGAATACAAAGAGAGGTTATAATCAGAATCCAAGCTCCCCGAAGAAATACATCATGAAAAAGATAAGTCTATGTTTAAAGTGGAACTCAAAATAGTCCAAACTCGATGGGCTTTTACAAAGAACCCTCGAAAAAGATGATCGCTAGATTCAAGCTCAAGGTTGCATAAGATGCAAAGGGTTCTGGGGCCAAGGTTGATACTATGGAGGTAATCAGTGGTAGAAACTCTACCATGGAGCAAAAGCCAAATGAAGTGCTTAGCTCGCGGAGCTACATGGAGACGCCAGACTTTAGACCAACCAGCCCAGCTTCTCAAAGATAATGATCATTACAGCTTAAGATGATGATATACGCTAAAGAGAGATTTTTCAAATTTGAGGAGTTAGGAAGCCAAACCCAAATGTTGTTGCAGGAGTAGTCAATATCCCTGAGATTAGAAGCCATGGAGGAAAAAAATTATCTCCGAAGAGGAGTCTCGAGGAGATAGTTATCCCATTGCCCATTAACAGCTAACTCGCATAAAGTAATAACGTTAAGATCAGCTGAGACATTCAAAAAGGTTGGTTTGAAGGCAATGGGGATATCAAAAATCCAAGGATCAAAAAGAAAGGAGGTCTGCATTGGGTTAAGGGATTTGATCCAAAGGTTGGGCTTTAGAATACCCGCAGCTTTTACAAATACTTCTAAAAACCCAAGAACACCTGGGAGGGATTTGATCATTCCAGAAATTAATGCAACCATACTTGTGACGAGCAATGGAGACCCGTAAAAACATTATCCGTGATTAAGGTAGGAGAACACATTCTTGGCCATAAGAGAATGTTTAACATGTGCAAGATTTCGAAAAGCCAAGGCCCCCTCGGACTTGTGATCGCTGAGATAACACCAAGCAACAAAGATGGATGCCCTTTCCATCGCCCCTTTAAAACCAAAAAGAAATCCCTCGACAATTTTTGAAATTTCCTGAAGAACATAATCAGGAATGGGATAAGCTGAGAGGTAATAAGTCGGGATTGAAAGAATGGAGGAATTAATAAGAACTGACTTGGCCGCAGCAGAGAGCTTAAGAGTTTTCCATCTGGTACACAAGCTACGGATCTTATCCACCATAGGTTTAAAAGAAAGGGCACAAATCTTTTTAGAAGAAATCAAAATACCCAGATAAGTAAGTGGAAATGATGTATGAGGAATTTTCAGAATGGAACATATGCTGTTTATAACTCTACGATTGAACCAGGTTGGAAAGAAAATTTGTGATTTAGTTTGATTGGGGCATTGGCCAGTGAGGCGAGAGTAAATTGAGAGGCAGAGATTAATGTTGCGAGCAGCAGATCGAGTGGCTTTAGTAATCAGGATAAGGTCATCGGCAAACATGAGATGGTTGAAATTCAAACGAAGGTTGCAATCATAGCCCGGAATCATGTTATTTCTGAGAGCAAAATTCATCAAAGAAGAAAGGTTCTGGGCAACCAGAATAAATAAATAGGAAGAAACGGGATCGCCTTGGCGGACTCCTCTGGACGAGGAAAACCAAGGAGAGGGAATCCCGTTAACCAAAATGGAGAAAGAACTAGAGTGAAGGCAAGCACTGATCCAGGAGACCCACTTGTCAGGGAAATTCATTTTAGTTAAGGTTGCAAGAATTGCACTCCAGCTAAGCGAATCATAGGCTTTTTCGATATCAAGTTTAATAAGCATCCTAGGAAGGCCGAGGCGATCGAATTCAAGGAAATAGACAACCTCTTGCACTGCTAAGATATTATCAAAGGCACCCCGATCCGAGATAAACCCTGCTTGCTCTCGACCCACGAGAGTGGGGAGAACAGGCTTGAGTCTATTAGCAATTATTTTGGAAATGATTTTATAGCAAACGTTACACAGGGATATGGGTCTAAAATCCGAGACCGAACAGGGGTTAGCTTTCTTAGGAATAAGAGTGACAAACGTTCTACCCCAGGAAACAGGAAGATGGGATTTAGAGAAAAAATATTGGATAGCAGAAACCAGAGAATCCCCAAGATCGTTCCAATAAAAACGATTAAATTCCACATTAAAACCATCGGGTCCGGGAGACTTACCTGAGGACAGATCAAGGAGAGCAGAATATATTTCGTCCTTGGAAACATCACGAATGAGATGGTGACCTACTTCAGTAGAAATGTTAGGAAGATCAGAAGGTAGAGCTTCAAGTATATTATTAAAATCGTTAGCTTCAGAATTAGACCACAGATTTCTGTAAAAGTTCATAAAAGCCTGTTCAATACCCGAACGGTCAGAATAGATATTACCCATAGCATCGGAGATCTGAGAGATGTAGTTGTGATGATTACGGATGCGGGCTGAGTTATGGAAGAAACTAATGTTTTTGTCCCCATCCCTCATCCAAAGAAGCCGAGCACGTTGAACCCATTTGATTGACAGTTGACGTTGGAGAGCAGCAAGCTTTACATATAAATCAGATAATAGATTCTGATTAACAGGGGAAGAATCCCGCATTTCGAAATTTTTGATATCCACTTCAGTTTGAGCAAGGGCTTTTTCAACCGAATTAAGACCAGATAACTTCCAAACAGAAAGCTGAGACCTGGTACGAGATAGTAAATGCGAAAAGGCATGGAGGGGACTACCATGCACGGGAGACCTTAGCGCGTCAGTAACAACAGAATGACAATCAGTATAATCGAGCCAGAAATTTTCAAACCGAAACTGGTACCGAGAACGAAGGTCATTGGCAAAAATCGAGAGAAGAAGGGGAGAATGATCAGAAAAACTATGAGAAAGATGTTTAAGGGAGTAATTTTTAAAAAGAGAAATCCAATCTACGTTCACAAGGCAACGATCTAAGCGGGCCCAACGACGGGCAGATCCGCGTTGATTATTACACCAAGTGAAAGGAGAACCAGAGGAATTTAAATCAAAAAGGTTATTAGAATCGATAAAATCCCGAAAAAACAAAGCTTTGTGAGAATAATAGTGAAAGCGGCCTCCCTTATGCTCATTCGGAGAAAGAATAGAGTTAAAGTCCCCGATAATGAGCCACGGGAGGCGGAGAGAGGAAATTTTTGAGAGTTCGTGCCAGACCGAGCATTGAGAGGGAAACCGGGAAGAATTATAGACCACAGAAATGATGGTGTTTTTAAAATAACTCGAGGTAATCACAAGATGAAGAACCCTGCAGGAGAAGGCAATAGGGGTTACCTGACCGATACCTTTTTTCCAGCAAACAAGGATGCCTCCGGAGAGACCATCAGCGAGGATGGCGGCCCAATCCCAAGATTTGCTGAGTTTAGAATAGAACTTACTGATACGGCTTGAGTTTGCTCTAGTCTCGACCAGGCAAAAGATGGAAAGCTTTTCCTGACGAATGAGGCGGAAAAAACGGGCAAGGGTATCTCTGGAGGAGAGTCCCCTGCAATTCCAGCAGCATAATTTTTTAGAAATCATAAAGACAAGTTGGGAAAGAAAGAAACGAGTACTCCCTGCAAAAACAGAGGACTGAGAGGATCATGAAAGACTGGGTTCACCCCTCTCAATTCTTCCCTTCTTTTGGGTATCCATAGGTAGGAGGGAGCCTTCGTGACAAGGGCTTCGCGACGGGCTTCGTAACAAGATCGGGTCGAGTGTCATGAGGTCATCAGGTTCCTCTCCATCGGACATTTGATCATCAGAGTCATCGGAGTCACAAACCTCTTGGTCACTGCCTTCATCCATTGAGCCGTCCACCAGAGACTCATTATCAAGAATGCTGCTAACTTGGTTAACCAAGAGAGAATGATCCCGATTAGGATTTCCCGGAGGTATGAGGGAAAGGAGTAGTGAGAGAGGTCAAGAGGACAGGGGGAGGAGATCTGGATCGTTGAACCAACGGAACATTTCCATTGGGAAGCAGGAGAGGTGGGGGGTTGAGTGTTGGATGTAAGTCGGATGGGAGAGGGGATGGGACAGGAGGTAAATGGTTGGCAGCTGGGGTGGGGTCCCTAGCAACAATGGGATGGCGCTGAGCAGAGTCTCGAGGGGCTCGCCGTGGCTCAAAGGCATGGTCCCGAGAAGTAATAGGCAGGTCTGCAGAGGGAACAGAAGGATCAACCGGGTCACAGGTAGGGTTGGGAGCAGTCTCATCCAAGCATGGGGAGTTGTGAAAGGTAGTGTGGGAAACAAGTGGCCGACCACTGGCACCCCCGCGCAAGCCGCCACGTGTTCGGTGAATAGTAGAGCCACGGTCCGAACGGTTCTCGTTCCACGGAACGGCTGCCGAGCCCGGAGCCGCAGACGGGGTGCGAACACCGCCGCCGCGAGAACGGGGAAGGCCACGCCGGCGAGAAACGAGCACCACGGACCGTAATCCGACTCGAGCGCTATTCATGGGACTCGCCGTGTCACTCGGTAGCGGGTGTCAAGCTAGGAGATTCACAAAGACTGTAGTCGACACTCAGCAACCATCGGAGGCCGCCCGCCCCCGACCGCCCGACTCGTGATTCACGAAAGGGGTGGAGAGGCCTTGACGCCCCGTGTGCAGAGGATCGAGTACAAGAGCTAGAACCGTGCCCTACCATCCCATAGGAGTAACAGAAGGTAGGTCATAAAGGACAACCACAAAGACCCGGTGAAACTCGGCCGCCAAGCCGTGTTTCTTCGGAGGTTTAGAGAGATCGAGTTCAATGCAAACCCTTGCATACTTGGTACGTGTCATGGATGCAGAAGATCATCAATTTTTAAGAGATTACCCAGATGGCCAGTGATGGTTTCCAAAGTATCACCACTCCAAAATTCAGTGGGGAGGTTATGGAGTCGGACCCGTGATCGCAATGGTTGTAAGTTTAGTGAAAAGTCGGGTTCAAAAAATGGACGCCAAGGGGATAGTTGAAGGATGATGCCGCTGATGGTCCATGGACCGCCGCAGAAGCCGCCGAGACAAGACCGTGAGGGGCACCGGATGAGTAAGAATCCATTGGGAGGTCTGAAATCGAGATATCACCGATATTCTCCCATTTCTTTAACAGGATGGTCTTCGTTTGCTCGAATAACGGAGGTTTCCCGAAGAATTTGCCGAAAAGGGAGTGCTGAAAACGCAAACGAGCTCTGTTTAAGGTATCATTATCAACTTTGACGAATTCAGAAGTGGATTCCTTGAGCTTGTTAAGCACCAATGGGTTATGGAGAGGCGACGAGACCTGGGTCGACGTAGCTTTAGAGGCAATTTGAGCCCAAGTCGGGGGGGGGAGGAATCATGGATGGGGAGGGGATCATTCTCGCTGCCATGGCAAGAGGGGAGGGGCAGGAGAACAGAAGAAAGAAAGAGCAGGAGAGTGTGAGCAAAGACCCACTTCTATTGTTAGTTGAAAGTTAGATAGACTATTTAGTAAATTATGCAGGTGGAGATATAAAAATGAGATTTTGATGCATTATCTATGGCCTTTGGATGATGAATGTGGTGGACCAAAATAAGATGTGATCATAATCAATTTGTCCATTGTTCGGGAAATTCCATATATATTCTAATAAATAATATAAATTTATATTTCCCACAAAATTAAACTTTATGTGTATTAATATTAGTAAATAATTTTGATAGCATTTAAACTAAAATATTAAAATATTCATTTTTTAAAATTTTCTTTTCACTTCTATTAAATTAACTTTTTTCTTAAAGCATCTCTTCCCAATCCAATCTCAATTATAGTTACTACAAAATAAGATTAATAAAATAGAGAGAAAAAAATTTATTCACAAACAACTTCAATTGATAAGTAAAATAAAAATAAAAAAAAATATATTTTTCACTTTTTTTAAGATATCCTCAAGCATGTTTTAAAAAGGATTTGTTCTATCTTAAATCTCAATTAACCTTCTTTTCCTTTTGAGTACTTAGGAGTCTTCATTTCTCCCAAAAAAAATAGCCTCTCAAACTTTCCAACCATTGGTTAATAAAGTTAAAAAAATTACTAATAAATGGGCCAATTTTCATCTTTCCCCAGCTACTAAAGAAATTTTGATAAATTCAGTTTTTCTCTCTGTTCCTGTCTATACTTTGTCGGTCTATCCCATTCCTGATTTAATCTTGTTTGAGATCTCTAAAGCAGTTCGAAAAATTTTTTTGGAGTAGGAATGGAAATGGAACGGACATCTATAATGTGAGTTGGAGTATTTTAATTGAAGATGAGTCTAGGGAGCTTAGATATCAGAAATCTCACTCTTGCTAAACACTCCTTACTGTCCAAATATATTTTCAAATATCTCAATAATCATGATTCCTTGTGGGTGGAAATTCTAAATGATAAATACAGGAAAATTAATTTAATTTTGGCATGATCGCGCGCCTGCTAAATGCTATGTAGAGGCTAATAACCTGGTGAAAATATCAACCGGCAATCAGGTGTTAGATGATAAGAGAGAAGAGATGCAGGTGTGTTTGATGAAATGCCAGTCAAGGCGTTTCACCTAGTCAAAGAACTGAAGAGAACATAATAGAGTAGACAATTCTAATATTCCAACACACACACTGAGCACTCAGCTCTACTATCCTTTTTATAATAAAAAAAGGCGCAAACCCAAAAAGTACAATACCAACATCCCATTGGCTAGACATACTGACTTGTGTCTATTGGCCATGCTGAAACCTTAAACCCATTCCCATTGGTTGGACCAAACACTAAGAGATATGGAGAGTAATAAATACTTTCCTTACAAAACATCTCAGTCAAAGTAGCTGAGATTTAGACCACTCCTAACCACACTTCTCTTCACCTTTGCACGTCAACAGCACCATGCGCCAACTCCACATCGTGCATCCCTGCTCACAACCACCGCCGCTGTGCCCATGCTTCTGATTACTTCTCAACATGCTACTGGTTTTTTCGTGGTTTATGTCATTCTGCAGCTTTCATTAAGCATAAATGTAAAATCATTTCAGTCAATCCCACCAGCACATCTTTTCTTTGGGATCCATGGTGTTTCGACATTCCTGTGGTCCTCAAACCAACGTTCCTTAATATGACTATTGATCTTGACCAAATTCATCTCTCTGATCTTATGCATGGTGACCAATGGGACATTCAGAGTCTCAATTTTCTTTTTGGTAACCTTTCTAATAATCTTGACATTAATATGACTACTATTGATCCTCATGCTGATAATATTTGGATTTGGAATCCTAAATTTTCTTATGCTAAAATCTCTTCAGCAGTATACCATTTTTTAAACAGTCAGAATTCTCCTTTTAATACTTGGGTTGGATGGTAACTTCTTTGGCATATCCCAGTTGCTCCTCGATTGAAACATTTTATTTGGATATGCCTTAGATGTCGATTGTCCACTTTCGCCTTCCTTCATAATATTCATCTTAGTCCGGATACTTCCTGCATTCTTTGTGGGCTTCACCGTGAAACCATTGATCACTTGTTCGAACAATGTGCCAGAATTCACGTTGTTTGGGATCAGATCAACTCTAGAGAAAACATGTCTATTTCGTTCCCTGACGAGTTTTCTTCAAAAAATTGGATCACCAACTACAGACATTCTATGCATACTCTTGCGTTAATCGCTGCAGGAGCTTGGTTCATTTGGATTTCCCGATGCAATGCAATATTCAAAAACCTTCGCCCCAAGTATTCAATCATTGTCAACAGAGCCATTGCTCATGTTCATGAGTACTTCAATAGCAATATAGATCCCCTCGGCAAAAAGCTTATCTTAAACAACTTCTCTAGTGCTGATGGATACTTCCTTTTCATCCATGCAACTTTGAATCGGTGCACACAAGTTAGATCGGCTGGTTTTTTCTTCTCTAATGCTAATTATGTGGTTTCTCTTGCAGGTTGTCTTTCTCAGCCTTTGAATGACAGCTCTTCTGATGAAATTATGGTCCTCGAAGTTGCTCTTCAGACTGCTATCGACTTACACATTCCAGTCAAGCACATTTTCTGCGCACATCATACCATTTTAGAGTTCATCCAGAGTTCAGACCAACTCACTTCTTGGCGGTTTCGTCCTCAACTCAACAACTTAAAATTCTTATTAGATATGTGCGAACGCCCCAATATTCATCTCATTCCACTCTCATGGCAGGAGAGTATACCAGCTGCTAACCTGGCTTCCATCGACTTCAAACACCGGAATCTCAATCCTTTTCTTTTTGGAAGGGATCTTCCATATTGGATCATGCGCTCTCTTTTTGATAATGGTTTCGTATTTTAATCTAGTTTCTCTTATTATGTTTTTATGGAGTCTTTTGTAGCTTCAAAAAAACTAAAATTCCAGTTCTGATTGTGGAAGACTGTTCCACAAACAAAAACCATATAGTGAGTGGTTCACCTGTGCCACTCATTGATGTGCTTTTATTCCAAAGAACATCAACAAAGATCATTTAAACACAATGATGTGCTTTTATTCCATTCAAACACTTATTATAGATTAGAAAACTAGAAACTAACATAGATATAAGACATATAACGCCCATGATAAGTTAAGGGAGGGTACAAGACTGCATGATAGTACAAACAATATTAATTAATTAGCAGTCCTTTATTCTCTACAAATCCAACTCATCATTCTATGGCTATCTTGCTTTCAGCATCAGTTTTAGGCCAATCTGCATGAGTGTCTTCCACTGCCTTCTCTTCAAGTAGATTGTCGTTGTCCTATTTTGAATCATCAAGCAATTAGATAATTAGCATAATATAAATTAAAAATGATATGCAGAACATATTTATATGTCTAATTTTCATAAGTAAACAATAACCATAATCATCAAGAAGAAAGGAAAGGCAAACTCAAATGCACACCATCTTTGGTTACTATAATAATTTATTCATGATGTTCTTAGTTTCTTATTTCAAAGGGAAACAAAAAATTTTAATTCTCTGTTTGAAATATGTATACAAAGAAGAAGAAAAACACATTCGACCAATTACCTTTGGCTTTGTTTTTATGGGATAACTTGGATACATAGCAATGCCACATTTCCCTTCAGGTTGATGAGAATTACGTTGAATTTTTACATACCCCTGAGTCTC